>NW_027632883.1:200000-429185 GCF_902686455.1 Sciurus vulgaris | reverse complement strand
CCCGCTTTCTTTCTTCACCCAACTGATGGACATGGCCCTAGTCTGATGGAGCCCCATCCTGTCCAGGCTGTGGAGGTGCCACCTGGAGGCCTGGCCCAGCTCCTGCCCACCCCCCCCTTACTGGCTCCAGGCCCAGCACCACCACCCAGCACCATGTGACAGCCTTTGTCCCCTGCAGCTCTGTGACCCCAGCCTCAGCACACGGCCTGGCACGCAGTGGGGCTCCTGAGACACCTGAGGATGAGCAGGTAGGCCCCTGGTCCAAGGGTGTTGCTGAGCTGCCCACAGGGCGGGAGCGTAGGGCTGGGTTGAGGGGCTCGCAGCACCCCCAACCCCGTGTCGCTCAAGGCTGGGGCCCTTGGTGATCACCAGCTCTCGAGGTGCACAATGGCCTCTGGAAATTGAATTTGTGGGCAGGTAATAGGCACCAGTAAACAGAAGGCCAGCCACCGGGCTTTGGACCTGCTGCCCACACTTGCAGCCACAGGGGTGGAGGGTCCCCTGGGGCCTGTCCTCCTGGGCCACACTGGCCTGGGGTCCCAGGGTCAGCAGCAGTCACTGCATTTAGCGCCACAGAACTTTTTATTCTCCCTCAGCCTGAGCCTGGCAGGGGACCAGCCTTCCTTTGGGACACTGGCTGGAGCTTCCCAACAGGTCAGACCTGAGCACAGCTCCCTTTTCCTGCAGGCCTGGTCCAGGCACCGTGGACACTGGCCTCCACTACCTTCTCCAAACCTCTGTGGGTGCCACCTCCCCTGGGAAGTCGAACCAGGAGTGGTTGGTCGCCAGGGCCTGGAGCAGGCCTGTCACCCTGTCAACACTGCCTCAGCTCCAGGGCCACCTGCCACTCCACTCAGGCCCTGCCTGGCTGTTCCCTCCATCTGGGGAGCCACCCAGGGGCCATGGTGGTGAGGCTCCCCTGACCTCCCTACTTAAAGTCCACTTCTTCCCATGTCCCCCACTTCTGGTCTCTTCCTATCCCTCCCCCACAGTGCTCAGCTGGCCTGTTCCACTCTTGGACTTCGTCATCCATCCACCTTGCCTGCCCATTCATTCCCCTGCTCTGCTCCCGATGTTGGGCAGTGGCATGGGGGGTGTGGCTGTGGGGTCAGAGGGAGGCCCACGGTAGATGAGACACAGTGCCACTAGTCTAGGGCCAGCACCCGTGAGCAGCTGAGGGGTCTCCTTCCTGCGAGACCCTCCACACACCCCCACACCAAGCTATGCACAGACCAGCTATGTGGCCTCAGGGAACAGCCTCCTCCTCTCTGTGCCCCTCTGGTGGGGGTGGCAAGGCTCAAGGGAGTGCAGACAGAGCTGGTGCAAGAGCAGGCTGTAGGTGGCTGGGTCACATGCCACCCCACCGCTGGGCCAGGCTGCGGGCCCAGGCCCTCTCCTCCAGGAGGCAGCAAGCACCAACAGGCAGGACCCACCATGCCACAGAGGGCCACCTGCTGTTGCCGTCTGGATGTGAGGAAACATGGTGACCGACAGCACCGTGACCCGCGGGTTGGCCCTGGGTGAGTCACCTACAAGCCCTCCTGAGCTCAAGGCCTTGGCCGCCCCCCCCACCCCCAGAGGATGTGAGCCAGGCCAAGGGCCCCAAGGACACCCAGCACCCCACCAGCCCTGCTTCCAGGGGCAGCTGCAAATCCCACTTCTGACATCAAAGCCTCAGCGGGTTTTCCCCACAGACACTGCAGAGCCAGGAAGGTGTCAGGTAAAGGAGGAGAGGACATCTGGAGACTGACCCTGGGAGGGAGCCTGGGAGAGGTGCAGCCTCCCCAGCTATCCTGCCCACCCAACCTCCAGCCACCAGTCTGCATGTCTGGAGGCCCCTAATGATTTCAGTTTTCAATTAATTCCCTGACAGAGCACCAGCCTGTGTCTCTCTTCCCTGGCTGGCAGTCGCCCTGTGTGCAAGGTGCGGGTGGGGGCCAGGACTGTAGGGGGACAGGAGGGCACTTCATGGGTTTTGTTCCGGAAGCAGAACATTGAGGAAAGGCAAACTGGGGGGAGAGGTGGCTGGCAGGGAGCCCTGAGGACAAGTGGCTGAGCAGCCAGGGGAGGGGAGGCCAGCTGAGCTCTGAGTGGAGGAGAGAGGCTGGGGCTCGGGGCTCGGGGTCCAGTCTAACCTGGGATCCAGCCTTGCTGAGCCTGGCTGGGTGACCTTGGGAAAGTTGCTTCACCTCTCTGGGCTCAGTTTCTGCATTTATCAAGGACAATGAAATGTAGAGTGCCCACTGTTTCACCTGGGGTGCTGGAGAACGTGAGCCAGTGCAGCGCTGTCACCAGAAGCTCAGCTGCTTTGGAGGCTGAGGCAGGAGGATGGCAAGACCATCTCAAAGGTCAGAGTGGCTGTATGTGAGGGAGGTGCCCAGCCTACTCAGGACAGCACCGCTCACTCTGCCATTCCTGGAGCTCGAGGGGAGGCCACTTCTTCCCCTCGAGGCCCCAGAAGGATGCAGAGGCCACAGTTGAGGCCACCTTGAGTGTGGAGAGGGAGCCCCAGGAGAGCCCCACCAGCAAGTTGGGCAGATGGGGAGCTGCGATGCTGGCCCCAGCCCCGCGTTCTCCCGCTTTCCTTGGATCACCTCTCTGGCTATCACCAGCATCAAGACATGGCCAAACAGAGGAGCCTGGCCTCAGGTGGGCCCTGGAGGGGCACCCATATGAGTGACTGGGGGTCCAGAGGGGTGCTGCCGCACACGACTGCACCCTTGCCCCTCCACACCGAGCGCTGGCTGGGCAATGGGGACAGGAGACCCTGAGAAGGGCGGGCACTTCTCGGCCAGCTGTGAGCTGCGGTTCCCGGGCAGGCTCTGCTGCTGCAGGCCTACAGCTGGCTCTGCAGCCCAGGGGAATGGGGCAGAGTGGGCAGAGGTGAGGATGGGAGGGAGGCAGGATGCAGAAGGCCAGGCTCTAGGCCAGGACTCAGTGGCCTGCCATCCTGGCCCTTGAGAGCCAACCCTGGGGAAATGGGCACAGGCACACAGGTGTGGGTGCCCTGGGGCCAAGTGCCTCTGCTGGCCTGACCCCCACAACAGTGGTGCTCAGCCTGGTTCCTCCCTGGTTCCACCCTGCTGCCCCCAGGCAGGAGCCCAGGTGCCTCCCTGCATCTGCCCCTGAGCTGCTTGTGGCAGGACCGCATGCTCATCTGTTCAAGGGGACAGTGCCTGCTCTGCTGGCCTCACAGGGCTCTGGATGGTCCCAGCAGGTATTTAGTACTGAGCACTCACCAAGTCCCAGGCTCATGCTGGGGCCAGGACAGGGAGCTGAAGCCCTGGGCTGGGGCCCCGGAGCTGGGCTTAGGGGCAGCTGGACCCTGTGTTCCCAGGGTCCCATCTTCTCTGCCCTATCTGGACAGCTCCTACGTGGACAGGACCAGCAGCAATGCTCCCCACAGAGAACTTAAGGATACCGGATGAAGGCCCTGAGGCCAGGGCAGCTCCAAGAGGGACTGAGCAAATGCTAAATATACCCAAGCAGGTCCAAGGTGACCTGGGAGGCCACCCAGGAGCTACTCAGTGCCCATCAAAGGACCCAGTTGTCCCAATTAAGGCCGAGGGGGCAGAACAGGTCTAGGACCCAGGCACCTGCAGGTTCTGGGGTGGCAGGCTGTGGACTTTCTTGAAGAGATCCCTGAGCTGGTGACACCAGTGTTCTACTTTTCAGACAAGGAGGCAGTGACCTAGTCTGTGGGTACATCACGTGACTGCAGGCGCTCCATGGGGGACCTTCTCCGGGTCCACCAAACAGAGGCCTATGATCAGCCACCTGCACTGTGGTGGGGGACACTGCCTGGCTCCCTGGGGAAGCAGGGACTCCACAGCAAAGGTGCAGGCCAGGTCTCCAGGCTGCACCCTGCACCGGGTAGACAGAGCCAGACACCACTGTTGCCCACATCTGCTCCCAAGGGTGGACAATGGGGGTCACCAAGGCCACAGGCACTGCTGTGAATGACAGCAGTGAGGGGCTCTTGCTCCCCGAATTCAGCCTGGTCTGGTGACCTCACTCTGGACATCTAAGAAGCATGGAGTCTAGGACACTGGTCTGGCCACTGGGAGACCATGATCAAGAGTGGGTGCAGGTTCTGCAGCCTGGATTACCCAGAGTGCATCCTGAGCCTAGGCTGCAGGCACAAGCTAAGCCTGGGGACTTTGGGCTTGGTCTCATGTGCATCTGAACCAGGTGGAGAGGCGGGAAGCTTCCAAGGGTGGGGACTCTGCAGAGGGGAAAGGTAGTGACCAGGAGAGCAGGACAGCACCCGCCACTCTGCTCGGTCCTCAGGATCTTTCAGGTCTCAGGGGCTGGGCCAGCTTGTATCAGTGTCAGTGCCTCTCTTTCCTTTGGACATGGGCCCTGGGTGGAGGCAGAGGTTGAGGGGGAAGAGATGGTACTATCTCCTCTGGGACCAGGTAGGGAAGCAATGGAGTCAGACAGTCCAGGGGGCGACTATAGGGAGGGCTGAGGACTGTGGCAAACAAGAGGCTCACACTTTCTATAGATGGGTTGCCCCTCTCCAGGCCAAGTGCCTCGTGGGAAAGCTGGACCAGGGCAGCCAGACGCACTATCCCAAGAGAGGTCAGAATCTTGATTTTCAGGCCAAATCTTCCAATAACAAAATACTGGTCATTTATTCAAAGTCATTTTGCTTTCCTATTTAGTGGGCAAGACAGATCTGTGGGTGCCCTCAGCAAGGACTAGCTGGTGGCCTCTGACCTGTCCTCTCTCCTCTCCTCCACAAAGTCCAGCTAGCTTCCTGAGGTCATCCCAGTCCTAGAACCTCTGTTCTGTGGCTTTGTGCCTCCTGGTCTGGCCAGCCTGAGGTTCAGAAACACAACTGCCCCCTGCCCTCCAGCAGCGAAACCTTCTTCCACCGGTTTCCAGCACTCCTGTCCCCAGACTCCCAAACCCTCATCCACTGCTGCCAGGCCCCTACCCGTCCCACGTGGCCCCGCAACCCTCCTGTCAGTTTAATTCCGTGATCCTGAGGAGGAGCAGGAGAGATGCCATGCAGCAGGCATCCCTTGCAGCCCTACCAGGGATCCCTGGCCTCAATGGTGATGGCTGAGTGAAGTGTTTGCAGAATGCAGAGAACACGAGTCAATAACAATTTAGCTGGACTGGGAACAAGCACCTTGCTGCACGGACAGCCACTCCCGGGGGGACGGGGTCACCTGCACAGGATACTGCAGAAGCTCCCAGAAATATTTCCAAAACACCCCCAGCGAGGCTCAGGGTGCAGGGGCAGAGGCTGTGCAACACTTGCTCCAGCTGGGCTCTGGGCTCCCGAGTCCCCAAGACCCCTCCTGTCCCCATGGCCAGCCACTGACTCCCTGCCTTGGCCCACACAGTTCCCCTTGTGACCTTATCGATCCTGCCTCCAGCAGCTGCAGTGGCTCCAGGGCGTGGAGAGGGACCCATTTCCAGCAGGGCAGGCCCTCGGCCACGCCTTCCTGCCGGGACCCCGTGTGGTTGCCTGGGACAGTCCCCTTTTCCCTCCTCCTGTGGGGTCCTTTGGAAGGGCCACGGCACCAAGTCTAGGACTGAAAGTGTGGAACTCCAGGTGGTGGAGGAACCATGAGAGGGAGGCTCTGAAGTGAATTCTGACTTCACATACTTGCTGGAAGTTTCCTGAGTCTTAAAGCCTGATGACCATGTTTCCGGGGTCCAGATCAAGCAGGCCTGTCTGCAAGGCTGGTGGACTCCAGGATGAAGGCTCTTGGTCCCTGGTCTTTTGGTAAGTGCTGTCCTGTGAGAACAGAGTTCTGGAAGAGGGTGTGTGAACTGCAGCAGGCTGTGGGTGTCATCCCTATACTGATGGCTTCCCAGTGCACCCCTCAGCCCCAACTTTGCCTGTGAGCTCCTAACTCAGCCATCTGCTTGAGACCATGGGTGTCCAGATAGGTGTCTGGAACTCAGCTGGCCCAGAAACCCACCCACATGCTTCTCTTCCCAGCCTCCTGGATGGCTCATCCCATGACCCCACCGTGCTGGGTGACTCAGAGCAAGACCTGGGCACCAGGCTGCTTTGTCTCTTGCCTTCCAGAAGCCAGCCTGGTGACAATACCTTTTCCAAAAATGTGCAGTCTACCTCTTCTCTCAAACCCTGGCCTGCTCTGGTTGCTGTCCTTGCTTACCAGAGAAAGACATGGACCACCTACCCCATTCCTGCTCCTCTATGTTGCCACCCCAAGAGATAGAGAGGATAAAGTCTGAAAGAGGAAATCTGGTCCTGGGACTCACACCCCTTCTTAAATCTTCTGGGGGCTTCCCAATGCATCTTGAATAAAAGCCAGGCTCCCTGCCAGGCCAGATGAGCCTACAGCTATGGTGGACCCCTGCTGGTTCCTCCAGTTTGTTCCAGCTACTTCCTACCCTAGACCTGCTACCTGGCTCCCGTTGCCTGCTCTGAACATGGCTGTCTCAGGGCCTTTGCACCTGAGGTTCCTCCTGCTTGAAATGCCTACCTCTGGCTGCCTGGTCCCTTCAAGTAAGAGAAATGGTGACTCCCTGGGAAGCTTCCATAAGCACCATGGGGAATAAGAGGGAAGGATGTCATCCTTTCTCATTTCCTGCACAGGACTTTGTCAATCTGCTAATCATCTGTCTTTCCTTCTCCAGTGTCAGCTGCGTGGGACTAGCCTTCTCTTCAGCCCAGAGCTGACAATGTCTAAACTATCAAGTGATCAGCCAAGTGCTGCTGAGTGCAAGTCAGAAGCAAAGCAATGGCCCCTCTCCAGGGCACACTGAAGCCGAGCCCCGAGCTGAGTAGGGGAGGGGAGATGCAGTTGGGAGGCCGAAATTATAGGTGGAGGAGGCTGGTCATCTGGGGGGAAATCAGCCATCTGGGGCTTTTGGGAACACAAGCCTAGTCAGCCCACAAGGCCAAGGGGCTGCCAACTTCCAGTGAGGGCTAGGCAGTGAGGACTTCAGGCTTCGTGAGCCACAGGGGCTCTGCCACAACCAGTCCGCTGTCCCTGAAGCGTGAGATGCAGACCCACAGGTAGGGCTACGTTCCAATAAAACTTTATTTAGAACACCAGACTGAGGGCCATGCTCTGCAGCAGCTTCCCTGCTGGCCTGGGAGCCCAGATTTGACAGAGTAGGCCATTTGGGATTTAGGGTATGAGGAAACAGGGTCATCTGTTCCACTGGATCCAGAGCTGTGTGCCCTCAGCAAGTCAGGAGAACTTTCTGGGCCTCAGTTTGAACCTCTGTAAAATGGGAATGGCACCTCTCTAGGGAGTTGGAGGCTAAAATGAAATTGAATGTCTACACTTGAGAAGGAGAACGTAAGACTGCTGCATGTCCCTCTGCACGAGGGAAGTCCCTGACACAGCCTCTCCCCATTTCCTTACTGTTTTCCTGGCTGGGTCTTCACTAAGTCACATGTGCACACCTGTGATCCCAGTGCCTGAGAGGCCGAGGCAGGGCTGCAAGTTCGAGGCCAGCCTGGGCAACTAGTGAGACCCCGTCTCAAGATAAAAGGGCTGGGGATGCAGCTGAGAGGTGGATGGAACACCCCTGGATCGAATCCCCAGTACAAAAGCAAACAAGGAAACAGTCACATGACCGTCTTTTTTCAGATCAGTGATGCTTCAAGGCACAAGGAGGGAACATCTGGCTTCTGACCAAATGGCGTCAGTGCCAGCTGTGCAGCTAAGGGGGCCCAGGCTGGGTGCTCCTGGCACATGGGGGGCATCACTGGTGGTGCCAGCACACCAAGGTGCTGGTCTCTGTGGCCCCATGCTGGCTCAGTGCTTGCCTGTCCCTCCCACACAAGCAGCCCTGGAGCATGGGAGCTGTGCCACATGCAGGGCCCACAGGGCAGAGCTATGGCCTTGTCCCCAGAGGGCAGACTAGGACATTCGAGGGAGAGGAGGTATGGGTGTGATGAAGGAATCGAGAACAGGGTGTGGGGTCTCTGAGCAGACCTGCAGCCGAGTGGTGTGGGTGATGCATAGGGCTCCAGCAGCCAGACTGGCCCTACCTGGGCTCAGTGCTGGAGGCTGGTGACCAGACAGGATGTGGCCCTGTGTGCAGAGAAGCTCTGGTTTCGCAGCCTGGCTGGCCCAGCCTGCGCAGGGGGGAGGTGCTGCTAGACGCTTGCCATGTGGGTCCTGTCTGCGACTGGGATCCAGAGATGCCAGGTACAGAGGCTAACCACAGCTCGCCCGTCCCCAGCTGGAATATGGCAACACGGGAAGCAGAGCCTCGCTCCAGCCAAATACAGCCCCTCTGCCTCCTGGCTGGCTGTGGACGAGGCCCAGAGGGCGGATTTCCTCCCCACCATTATGTCCCTGGCAGGTACCACGGCCCGAGGCCCTGAAAGACTCTCAATGATGTGACCCGCTGGCTTGTGACACGCTTGGGAAGAAAAGGACACAGCCAGTGGGGACTTCCCTTTCTTCCTCCACTCTGCTCACCCTCCCACACACCAGGCCTGAGAACAGTATCTGATCCAGCGGTGCTGGTGCTGCAGATGACGAACCTGATGAGGGACCGGGAAGGGAGGAGGTTTGGGGGGATGTCTGCCTTGCTGTTCCTTCCCTCAGCTCTTCTGTCCCATCAAGGTCTTCGCTGAAGCAGGGCAACCTTCAAAATGCCTTCTGAGACCTGCCCTGGTGGTTCCATTTTGCAGGCGTGTCAATGTCCCATGCAAGGGAAGCCGAGACCCCCTGCCCACCTGTAGGGACTTGGCACGCAGAGCTGCAGCCTCTACCTGAGATCTGAGTACCTTCCTGGCAGAGTTCAGGGCCGAGGCCAGGGCTGGGGAGGGAAGTGGGTATGGATCCTGGTGCCCTTGGGCCTGCCAGCTCCTACGAGCACTGGACAAGCTTTGTGTGACCTTAACACAAAGCAGCTGGGTACTTTTAACCACAGAGAAAGGCACAGAGGGAACAAGACCTGCCGGGAGGGCAGAGGCCTGCAGCCTGACCTGACAGGCCCTGCCGCTGCCACGGACCCTCTGGGAGGAGGAGAGCAGGGTGGGAGGGAGCTCCCAGGGCAGGGTGATGTCCAGGCTGGCAGACCTGCCTGGTGGCCTGCACTGGGAACCAAGGCTGAAGTCAGTGTCTGGGAGGGAACCAGGCACACATCCTGCCTGTTGACCATTACCTCGATGCCCAGGTCCTCAGTTCTCCCATCTGCAGAATGGGCTGGTCATGCCCACCTCATAGGTTCCTGGAGGGACATGGAGAGTGTGCAAGCATGGGGTGATCATGAGGCAGTGCCCACCTGCCCGCTGCAGCTGTGTGGCCAGGAGGGCTCATCCCACAGGAGCACTTCTGGGGGAAGGGGTGCAGCCTGTGCAGCTCAGCACGTTGAAAGGGCTTCTCTGCAACCCCAGGCAGAAGTGCTGAGATGCCTGCCTTGGCCTCCTCAGCTGGGTGGGTGCAGGGGAGTGGACACCCAGCTCCGCACGGGGTTTCCTGTGCAAAGGGCTGATGGTGCTTTTGGGCCTGTCAATGCCTGTCGACAGGCACATGCGCTTTCTGCACATCAGGATTTGGGGACTTATTGAGCTGTGAGCTTGAGGCTGGCTATAACCTCTGCTTCTCTGGCTTTACATTCACCCTGGCTCAGATATTCCACCCTAAGGTGACAGCCTGGCAGGTGCCAGGGACCCAGAGATGAACCCAATGCTGACAAAGAAGAGCACAACCCTGCGAGAGTGTGGGTGCTGTGAGGATGACGAACCAAGAAAGTGACAGGTGAGGAGGATCACAGACCAAGGGGCGGCGGGTTTCCTGGAGGTGGCATCCAGGAGGAAGGAGTGAAGCACTGCATCAGAGGGAACAGAGTGGGCCAAGCTGCAGGGCCCCGCCTGGAGTCGGGGAAGCAAAATGGAGAACAGGTGGCAGCCAGTGGGGCAGCATGGGTCTGAGTCCTGCAGGCCTGGCGGGTGGCCATGCCTGGGGGCCCTGGGCTGCCTCTGGGTTCTGAGGACACTCAGGTGCAGTCGCTCCACTGCTGCTGCTCAGAGGCCCTGCTTTTCAGGCCCCAGGCATACCACACCTGGAAGCCACACCCTCAGGAGGTCCTAGGCTGCTGCCTGGCTGGAGGCCTGGCTTCCCCGTCCAGGTGAGGAAACCCGCCCGGCTCCAGGTTCTTTCTGCAGAGGAACAGGAAGGTCCTTGCAGCAAACACCCCTGGGCGACCCCAGGCCCTTGGCTGCCCCCCCAGGAGGGGCCTGGACAATGGGGCAATGGCAGCTGGAGCCCACACAGAAGGACTGAGAGCCTTGGGCCCCAGGAAAAGGCCAGAGGACTATGCAGAGACCTTGGCATCACAGTCAACCACAGGAGGGACTGTCCTGGCCCTGTGCTGGAGCCTGCTCTCCTAGACAGGCAGGAGGGGATGTGTACCCCGGCCAGATGACCCATCACTAAGTGAACAGAGAGAGTAGGAAGGAGGCTGGCACCTTCCTTTTGTCACCTGGCCCAGGAGCGTAGGCATCTGCGACGGTAGGGCAGACCACAGGTGGCCAGTGTCTTGGCACAGGGACAGGAGGGTGGCTGCCCAGCTCGGGCCAGTGCTCTTGGGGACCCAGCCCCTCCTGCTTCCCGAGAAGCCCTGGACCCCAAGGCCCAGCTCCCAGGCCACGCCTACCATGGAAGTACTCAGCCATCTTTCAATGCAGGGCCTGCAGGGTCACCTCAGAGTCCACCCACTCTAAGAGCATCCTTCGGCTGTACAAGTGGGTGCTGTGGCACAGGGCATTGAAGGCTCTCTGCATGGGGATGAGAGACATAGCCGTGCATGGGCTGAAGGCACCCTGGCGCTTACTGTCCTCCCTGCTTGTGGCACCCAGTGCCGGGCTTCAGCAGGGCCGGGGCTGCAGGCCACATGCTATGAGTGGTTCCATTTCCACAGAGGCTGCACATGCCCTGCAATCAACATGGCTGTTGCTGGGGCTGCGCCTGGCACCTGGCCATGGCTCCTTTCCCACATTCCTTCCTCTCTACACAGGGCGAACCCATTAGCAGGCTCCCCACCCCCACCTGTCAGCATCAGGAGCTCCTGAGGAAGCCCAGTTCCATCTGGCCACCGTGCGACAACTGTGTAGCCCATGTCACTTGGTGCCAGTCTCCTTCGCTGGCCTGGTGGCTCAGTCCTCACACTGGTCTTGAATTTGTCCCCTTCAGTTTCTTCTGACTCCTGTGGGTCCCCTCCCTTCTGCTGCCATGTCCCTCCCTGATTCTGCAGCTTGCACCTATAACAGGTCCACATGGCTGACCTGCGTCTCCCGAAGGAGAAACACCGGGGCCACCACAGTACTCAGGGTACTATCTAGGAAGAGGCAGCTGTAGAGAAATCAGCCTAGGTAAGGGACACTGGAGTAGGAAGGCCCCGGGCAACCAGGACCTGCTATTGGCGGCTTCATGGAGACAGGCTGAACACGGTGTGGCTGGAGGCCCAGTGACAGGCCAAGGCCATCAGCATGCCAGCCTCCACAGAGGCCCTCGAAGGAACCCACCATGAGATGCTTCACTTGGGACTGCTGGACAATACACTGGTGGCCGCCCAGGGAATGGATGCATTGCCTTGGGAGCCACCTCCGTGAAGGGATCTCAGCACGACAGGCACAGGAGGGCACCCGGCGCCCACTCAAGAGACATGGAACCCAGAAAGATGGCGGGCATGAGAACCACAGCTTTAATGATGACAAGTGAACAACAGAAATGCGGCTCTCTGTGCTACTCCGAGGAGGGCCAGGTGCGGGAAGCTTTCTCTTTCTCCACAAAAGCCATATATTATATATTCATTTTCTTTTAAGGAAACTGTTGCTCTCTTATTGGTAATAGAAGAATATTCTTTTAATGATACTGTTTTGAAAATTTTTGAAATTCATTACTTTGTCTTATTAAAAAGACACTAAATTACTATCTAGTGATACTAATGTTAGCTAGAATATTCAAGCTACAATTGATAAAAATAAGGGATAATTTTTGAATGGAAAGTTTGATCATTTTGTTAATATGAGCTAAGTTTATAATTTTGAAGGGAACACCTATCACACCATGTGGTCAATAAATAGAAGAGTTTCCTTTAAACTACCTGCCATTTTAATTGTCTGATATTTTGGGTGATGCTTACATACAATGATCTTCTAAAACACAGGCCACTTCCATGTAGTATGGTTAAGAGGGTAATTTATGGAGCTGATAGTTGACTTAAACAAGGGAAAAATCAGACTTTTTTATCCCAAATCTTTTGCTTCTGGAATGTTACTGTGCCACATAAAATTTCAAGTTTTAACCAGAGATTATTTCATAAATTAAAAAAGGGAAGGAAGAAGTGATGTTTCAAATGTTTACTTACTTCATTTTAAGGCAATCTGAGCTTCTTACCAACTTTTTACAAAGATAGGAGGTAAGGCCATGAAGACAGTGTAAGTCTATTTGTTTTGAGATGCCCTCAGATATCTAAACATAAAGGAGATACATCAACATATATCTTCTTAGGTATAGGGATCTATTTTAACAAACCAACCATGTCATTTGTTCAAATAAATTAGGAATAAGCAGGCTATTTATGGGCGGGCATGACTGTTTAATTAGAATCCATGATGTGTCTGTGCAAATACAAGCTCTTTTAATATCTAGATTTTGATTAAATATTAAGAAATTTTATTCTTTTAGAAAAACTACTGTATTGTTTAAATCTTGTTTGTAGGAATGATTTTATGGAGCAAAATTGAAATTCATTAAACAGAAAATATATGCTTATTTATGCTAATTACAGCATGTTAATAAAATATGATTGAATTCTGTGTAACCTAGGCCTTCTCCCCTGATCCTGAGTTGCCCTGATGCATGGATGTTGTCCTTCCATGCTACTTTTTCAATGGGAACTGATCAGTAACTTTGCAGCTGCTGGAGCAAAGAAGAGTAAAGTCATATTCGCTAAATGCAGAGATGTATAAGCAGAACCTATTGGTGGTGTTATTTCAATAAAATTAAGTTTAGCCATAGTAAAAAGTGTTGAAATTAAAACTTTAAAAATCACTTTCAGAATGTCAGATCTTTAAGGCATATTAATTGATGTGGCAAAGGAGATTTATGATTCTCTAAATATATATGTATCTCATTTATATGCACACAGCTTACTCAAATCTTCAGACTTGTTCACTCAGGCTTTTTCTACAATAAGAAAAATATTTTACATAGTGAAATTTTAGTCTTTGGATCAGTTCAATCTTTCAAAAGATTATTTTTTTTCATGATTCTAGTTCCTCTGTCAGGATAATATTATTTTGTCAAAACTGATCTTAAGTCATTTGTAGGATTAGAATTCACATTTGACAACTGTCTTTTGCTCAAACCAATGTATGAAAATCTAATTTATTAAATCTGTTCAGTAGAAAAATGTTAGGCTTCCCTTAGAGAAAGCAAAAACAAAACATCAGGGCCTGGAAAGATTTAAAATATGGGACTCTGTTTCCATAGTTGTTTGCTAACTTTCCACAATTCTTGCTGAATTGGCTACAATCTATTTCCACCTCAGTCACATACGCTGTCCTCTACTAGAACAGAATCACCTAAAATCATCAAAAATTTGATATTCCTCTAATGTTGAACTGTCCATTGTCAGTCTCTTCAAATAGATAAAAATGTCATGAGATTTAGTGACTTTGGTTTCATTTATTGCTCACAAAACTCCTGTGATAGCAGCGCTTAGTACATATTTGTGGGTATGATTAATTATGGAATAAAATAGCTGAATAAACCTGTGTCACTTTCATTGGTCACAACAGAACAAGTCACTATTCTGTTTCTGCAGATGAAGGGCATTTGCGTTGGGTGAAGAACAAATTCAACTTCATGTGCCTAGTGAATGGAAGTTATGGAGTCAAAACTTCTGGCTCCCTCTTCTATAGTGAGGGTGAAACTTGATTTGGTTTGCCTTGCCTAAAAAATATGCCAACAAATGCTGTATATACCTAGCACAATAGTATAGGAAAGTTACATATTGTAAAATTCTAATAAAATCATCAACAAAACAAAAAAGAGGAGGAAATTATAACTAGCTCATCATCATGATAAGAAACCATGAGCACAGGGCTGGGTGTGCTTAGTGGTGGAGTCTTTACCTGGTGTGCATGTGGCCTGGATTCCATCCCCCAAACCATCAAAACAAACAAATTTTAAAAAATGAGAATAGGCCTGGGTGCTGCTCAGTGGTGAAATCTGCCTCACATGCACATGACCCTGAGTTCATCCCCAATACCTCCCAGTTCCCTCCCACACACAAAAATGACACTTCTTCAAAACAAGAAGAAACATTGGAAGGGGAAGAACACCACCCTCACACCAGAGGGGTAGCTTGTTATGCAAGAGCAGCTATTACAAAGGAGCAGCTGCAAACAGGACAGGAATCCTGTCTGTAAAGAACTTGAAGTATTAACTCCCCAGACCTTGAGAGATTTAGAATTGATAAAGAGAACTCTTCCTAGAAAGTGTTTATAGCTGTTCCTTCTCTGAAGATGGTGAGGCAGGTCAATCACAATGGTGACACTCCTGGCAGTGAAAGCAAAGAGTATCTCAGCAACATTGTGGAGCCCTGGGTCATCCCCAAGGGTGCTTCACATGTTAGCTCATTTACTCCTGTCCATGATCTACAGAAGGAAGAGAGGATTCTTCCTGGCTTAAAAAAGAAGGAAAACTGGGCCTGTTGATAATGCCCCAGCTCATGAGCTGTTATATAGCTCAGTGCTGGGCCAAATGCTTTGTCTGTATAAGGTGCTGGGTTCAATCCCAGTGCATGCACACATTAAAAAATGCCCATTTACACCATCATGTAAACTAGGATTTTGAACTAGATAACAAGGAATCGAAGTTATCCCCCTAATCTCTGAAAATTACTGTAAACCCCCACTGAAAACAAATAAACAACAAAATACTATCCAGAACACAGAATTTGTGTGTTCACTTCTTAAACATATCAAGATAATATCATGGTAATGAGGATGAACAATTTCCTATTTCTGTACCCAAATATATATTTTAATATATATATATAAAGAATGACAAAAAATTTCGTGATGTCTTAACTTATTCAGTATTAAAAGTAGGTATATAATATCAAGAATTTTACCAGATCACAGACACAAGGTTGCATAACTCAATCCTTCAGAAACTTATAAACAATAACAACAATAACAACACAGCATCTTCTCAATTTGAACAAAAAGAATGCCATGTACTCCAATGAAGCATCACTTTAAAAATGCTAGGTCCAGGAGTAAAGATTAGAAGAGGGAGAGATCAAGGGCTTGTGGGTAGCTCATTAGGAGAGCACTTTCTCAGCTCTTCTGAGGTTCTGGCTTTCAAATCCAGCACCACAAAATACAAGCATAAATAAGTAAGTAAGTGAATAGAAAGAGTAGGCGCAGATGCACTTGCTAACATGACTCCAGAACTCTCCCCTTACCCGGCAGGAGCTGCTCTCCACACATGCCCAACTCCACCATGATGATGAACTTTCTCCTGGTGGCGTTCTCTGATGTGCAGGACCTGCAGGTCTTACTCACTACATCCTTCTCTCTGATTTACTTGGCAATAGTAATGGGAAACATTCTCATCATCATCATCACCACCAACAAGAATCTTCACACCCCCATGTACTTCTTCCTCAGAAACCTGTCCATCTTGGATGCTTGCCATATTTCAGTGATAGTGAAGCTGCCAGCACCAGTCTATGTGGTGCCAGGTGGGTGGTGATGGCTTCTTGTGTGACCTCCACGCTGCTTGAGTGGCTGCAGCCTTTCAGTGTTCACATGGACAGAGAGATTTTGTTGGGATTTAGGGCTTGAGGCCTGCTGCAGGGCAGCTGAACTTGTGCCAAAGAGCTCTTCCTGGACAGGATCGAGAAGGTCCGTGTTGGAAACAGAGGACTGAAAACTATATTTACCCTCTTGAAAAAGAATGAGGTTGCTGACTGACAACTTGGTGAGAATAAAACATTACAGCACTGAAGGTAGAAGAACTTTGAAGGTGTTACTTCATGGAAGCCTGAAGATACACTGAACATGCAACAGTTGGGAACTCCACTTTGAAAGTGCTAGAATGCCCAATCCCAAATGTCCTTGGAGAAGTTGGAGTCAGGATCAAGAGAACAGTGTTGGAACTGGAAGAAGTTAAGAGCATTCCTGACTATCTCACTTACTGCCTATTTTGACATTGGATAGAATCCATGAAGGTCCTCATCTACAAAATGATGATTCTATCACATTCTTAACATGGTAATTTACAAGGTAACATGAGGCAATTTATGTGACTACACAGCACAGTGATGGTGATAGGGTAATCACAGCATCAGCCTGCTTTTCTAAAAGACTTCCAGGAACTTCCATTTCCCAGAAGTCAAAGCCAAGTTCTAGACTCAATTATAAGACTTGAGCCATCTGGAAATGCCATCTCTCACTTCTGACCACACTTTTGTCTGTCTACTCTAACATACTTTATTGCAGCATCCTTCTCAGAGACCATACTCTTTAAAATTCCAGCTCCTCACTTGCCCACTTCCAACAATTTCACCCCACTATTTTGCTTTCCCCACAGCATTTAAAACTAAGATACCTTGTATTTTAAATATATTTTATATTTCCTTCAGTCCCCACAAAAAATTAAGCTTCAAAAAAAGGAATGGATAAGCTTTGTTTTGAACACCTAGTTTCTGTTCCTTCATTAAATAAATATGTCATTATCCTCATTTGTCCTTTTCTTTCTTCCTCTTTCAAGGTTAAACCCATTATTGATCAGAAATCTTTATTCTTCCAAGTGTGTAAAACTCAAGAGAAATATTTGAACTGTCAATAATTATGAAACATATTTAAAGGGCCCCCAAAACAAAAAGCAAACAAAAACCAACCAACTTTGAGGTATTCTAAATATATAATCATGCCATTGACAAATAGGGACAGTTTAAGTTGTTCTTTTCCTATTTGTATCCCTTTAATTTCTTTCCTCTGCCTAATTGCTCTGGCTAGATTTTCAAGGACACTGTTAAATAAAAGTGGTGAAAGAGGAAATCCTTTTCTATTTCCAGGTTTTATACATAATACTTTCAATTTTTCTCCATTTAGAATGATTCTGACCTTGGGTTTAGCATATATAGCTTAAAATATTGAGGTATGTTCCTAATATCCCTAGGTTTTTCTACTGTTTTGAACATGAAGGGGTGCTGTATTTTGCCAAATGCTTTTTCTGCATCTATTGAGATAATTGTACACTTCTTGTCTTTGAGTTTATTGATGTGATGAATCATGTTTATTAATTTTCATATGTAGAACAAGCCTTGCATCCCAGGGATGAACCCCACTTGATTGTGTGCACTACATTTTCAATATGTTTTTGTATGCAATTTGCTACAATTTTATTGATAATTTTTGTCTGTATGTTCATCAGGAATATTGGTATGAAGTTTTCTTTTCTTGTGTCTTTGAGTGCTTTTGGAATCTGGGTGATACTAGCTTCATAGAATGAGCTTGGTAGGGTAACCACCTTTTCTGTTTCATGAAATCACTTGAAGAGTATTGGTGTAAATTCTTCATTAAAGGTCTTATTGAATTGGATTGAGAATCTTTCTGACCCTGGGCCTTCCTTAGTTGGTAGGTTTTTGATTATGTCTTCTACTTCATTGCTTCAAATTGATGTGTTTAATTATGTATGTCCTCCTGATTTGGTTTTGTAGGTCATATCTTTCTAGATATTTGTCAATGTCTTTAAGATTTTCTGTTACATTGGAGCATAGATTTTAAAAATAATTTCTGATTATTTACTGTGTTTCAATAGTAACTGTTGTGACATTTCCTTTTTCATAATAAATTTTAAAAATTGGAGTTTTGTCTTTTTCTTTGCTATCATGGCTAAAGGTTCATTAATTTTATTTATTTTTTCAAAGAATCAACTTTTTGTTTTGTCAAATTTTTGAATTGTTTCTTTTGCTTGAATTTCATTGATTTCAGCCCTGATTTAAATTATTTTTTGTCTTCTATTGCTTTTGGTGTTTATTTGTTCTTCTTTTACTAGGGCTTTGAAATGTAATGTTAGGTTATTCATCTGGATATTTTCTATTGTCTTAATAAATGAGCTTAAAGCAAAAAAAAAATATTTCTCAAAAGAAGAAATACAAATGGCCAACAAAAAAATAATGTTCAACACCATTAGCAGTTATGGAAATGCAAATAACAACTACACCAAAATGTAATCTTACTCAGAATGGCAATCATTAAGAACACAAATAACAATAATAATTGCTGGCAAGGATGTGGTGGGGGAGGAATAATTATATGTTGTTTATGTGACTGTGAATAAGTACCACCAATTTGGAAATCAGTACAGAGAGTATTCAAAAATACTAGGAATGGAATCATCATATGACCCAGCTACCCCATTCCTTGGTTTTTAACAAAAAGAATTGAAATCAGCATACTACAGCAATAGATGCATTCCAATGTTTAATCATGCAATGCATAATAGTCAAGTTATGGAACCAGTCTGCGTGTCCATCAACGGAAGTGTGCAGAAAGAAAATGTGGTCTATACACAAAATGGAGTTTATTCAGCCATAAAAAAGAATGAAATTATGTCACTTGTTGGTAAAAGAATAAACTGAGAACATCATGCTAAGTGAAATAACTCAGAAAGTGAAGAGTCAAATATTCTTTCTCATATGTAGAACCTAGAAAGAGAGAAAAAGAAATTGAAGATATAATCTCATAAAAATAGAAGAAAGATTGGTAAAGGAAGAGGATTGAGAGGGAGGAAGAAAGGGGGATAGAAGAAGCACTAGAGAGTGTGGCTCCCAAATTTTGTTATGTCCATGTACCAGTGTATCACACAAATTTTCTGTTTATATATAACTGTAAAGTCCTATTTTAATACTGGAGAGGAGGTGGAGAAAAAGGAACACTTTTGCACTGTGAGTGGATTGTAAATTAGTACAACCACTGTGGAAATTGGTATGGAGGTTCTGCTAAAGACTAGGAATGGAACCACCATGTGACACAGCTATTCTACTCCTCAATATTTATCCTAAAGAATTAAAGTCTTCATACTATAGGGATGCATGCATGTTTCCAGCGGCACAATTGACAATAGCAAAACTATATAATCAGCCTAAGTGTCTGTCAACAGATGAATGAAAAGAAAATATGGTGTATATACACAGTGGAGAGTTTTATTCAGTCACAAAAAATGAAATTATCATTTGTAGTAAAATTAATGGAACGTGAGAATATTTTGTTAAGTGAATTAAGCTAAATTGAGTAAATCAAGGGTTCTGTTTTTTCTCAAGAGTGGAAACTAGAGAAGGAAAAGGATAAGGGAAGAGGAGACACTCATGAAAATTAAAGGGAGCTCAGTTTAGGATAAGAAAGGGACTGGGGTGGGCGAGGGAGGGACGCAGACCTCATAAGTGAGTCTGTGCCCTAAGAGGAGAACTATAGGTGCTCCTTTCCCTTCCATTCTCTGAGAACACAGGAGGAGGCTCCTCTCCAGACATTGACCATGGACTTCCCTGCTCCAGAATTTTGAGCAGTAAATCAACACTGTTTTTGAAGCACCTGGTGATGCATTTTGTGAGAGCCTTGTGAATAGTATAAAAATCTGATCATCTCTGCTGAGCACCTTGGTCTGTCTAGGTGGCTCCCTACTAGTGACTGCCAACCCCTCCTTCCAGTTGTGTCTGAGCTGCTCACCAAGTCTATCTCAAAGCTGTGGTAGGAGGTGCCACTCACCATATTTGGGTAAGGAGGACACATCAAATGAGCCCATCAGAGTCCATGGCATTTCCTGAGTCCCTGATGGAACAGCAGGTCTGTGCCATTCTACTGATGGGGTCAACCATTCCTGCCAGCTGGACAGTGTCCATTCCTACCTGCTGGTCTCCTGTAAGGAAGGTGGTGGAAAACTCTGAATGTGAACATGGGGTTCATTGGGTGTCAGTGTGCTGTGTCTCCTCTTGTATTACCTTCCCATGTAGGACTCCTGACATTCACAGATCCCAGCATGCTGAAAGAAGCACATACTCCCCATGGGGGCTATCAAGGGAGGTACAAGTTGGGGCCTTTTCTACTGGTACCTGTAGTACAGGATCCATGTGCAGTTTCCCTTGCAGGAACCTCTGCCATAGGACAGCCAGGAGCTAACCGTGTACATTCTCATGCAGGATGCCCAGCCCATGGGGCAGCATCTTGGGTTGGGACCTCTGCACCTGCCCTAACCCTTACACCATACCTGTTGTTGTACCTGGGTTGCTCTGCCATGCACATGACTCAGGCCTCTCTGCTCACCCCTATGTGGTGACAGTTTAGAGTTTTCTAATGGCCTTCCAAAGTGCAGGGTGAGGTGTGTTTGGGTGTGCAGCAATGCCTGTGTCCATCCAGGGTTCTGAGCTGCAGTGGCTAGAAGGCAGCACAGCTGTGCTCCCTGGAATGTTAGGAGCAGAATTGGCTCCCCACCACCAGTTTTACTTTATCCTTCCCCTCCCTGTTGGACACAAAAACTGACTCCTCTGTACTAAGTGAGTAAATGAGCGTACTGCCAAAAATACACGTTGAAGAAAAGAATCTTTTTAACAAATGGTGCTGAGAAGACTGATTATCCATATGTAGAAGAATGAATGAGACAGATCCCTATCTCTCATCTGCATAGAAGTCAAATCAATGTGAATCAAAGACAGGAATTAGACCAGAACTTAGCAACTACTGAAAGAAAACATATAGTTAACACTTCAACACATTGGCATAGGCACTGACTTCCTTAACAAGACCCCTAAAGCTGAAGAAATAAAATCAATGATCAATAAGTGGGATGACATCATATTTAACAGCTTCTGCACAGCAAAGGAAATGATTAAAGAGCATGAAGGGAGACTCATAAGAAGGGGGCAAAAAATCTTTGCCAGCTACTCCTTCAACAGGGATTAATATCCAGACCATACGAAAAACTCAAAAATTTTAAAACCAAGAAGTAATAACTCAATAAATAGGAAGGCTAAACAGACTTTTCTCAAAAGAAGAAATACAAATGGCCAACAAACATTAATATTTAACATTCCTAGTAATCAAGGAAATCCAAATCAAAACCACATTGAGATTCCATCTCACTCCAGTTAGAATGGCAATTATCAAGAATATAATTAATAATTAATGCAGGCAAGGATGTGGGGGTGGGGAGAAATACTCACACATTGTTGGTGGGACTGTAAATTGTACAACCACTCTGGAAAGCAGTATGGCGTTTTCTCAAAAGAGTTTTCTCATATGACCCAGCTATCCCACTCCTTGGTACTTATCTAAATGAACTAAAATAAGCATACCATGGCAATACAGCGACATCAATGTTTATTGCACTACAATTCACAATAGCCAAATTATGCAATCATTCCAGGTGCCTATCAATAGAAGAATGCATCAAGAAAGTGTGACATATATACATAATGGAGTTTTACTCAGCCATGAAGAAGAAAGAAGTTATGGCATTTGAAGAAAATGTATGAAAGTGGAGAACTTGTGCTAAGTAAAATAAGCCAGACTCAGAAACAAAGGCTTGAATGTTTTCTCTTATATTCTAAAATTGGAGAAAAGTAAGGGAAAAAAGCAGAGGGTTGAGGTGGGAAGGGACCTCATGAGGATAAAGGGAAGAGAAGTGCATAGGAATTGAGGGGAAATGGGAGGTAATGAGAATCTAATTGACAATTATACTATATGCATGTACAAATATACCACAACAAATTTCACCTTTATGCATATCTATCCAGCACCAAATGAAATTAAATGAATAAATAGAGGGAGGATCAGTAGAACAAAGGAAGGGGAATGAAGAAGGTGGAGGGGAGAAAAAGAGGAAGGGGCAGCTGCTGGTATTTCTCAGTTGTTAACAATGATATTCTACCTTCTTTCCACGGTTATTTTTCTCTCCAATATTCTTTGTAATTCTGTTTACAATTTCCTGCATTTCCAAATCTATACTTATTTATTTATTTTTATTTTTTCTGTAAGGGAAGGGTAAAGTAAATCCTTTGGGCAAAGGGCTTTGTTTATAGAGGAGGAGGCTTGTCTCCAGAGCATCCCTCTCTGCAGAACTTGTCCCAAGCTGCCCAGCACACTCTGGACCCACGTCCACAAACCAGAGTCTTCATCTCCCTGTAGAGGCTGCAGTAGGCAAAGGGCCAAAGTTTCTGCTCCTGTGATTGGGTTTTCCTCCAGCTCACAGGAGCATCAGTTCTGGTACATCAGAGTGAGAAGAGAGGAAGGAAGTTACATCCTGAGTATAAATAGACCTACAGTGACAGAGAAATTTACATTCAGTCTTTACATTTCAGGACTCAAACATATTTTTAAGACTGTTTTTGTGCTTTATTTTGCTCTAAAATTCTCTAAAATATCAGGAAGAGAGAAAAGTTAAGTCCACCATTTCTGATAGGCTTCTATGTTTCACTTTAAGCATTTTGCTGCTGCTTTTATCTTTATGTATGAAGTTATAGATGTACCAGGTAATGATATTAGAATGATCCCATTGTCATTGATGCTGGATACTTGTATTTGGACTTGAGTGTGTGCGTGAGTTTTCTTCTGTCACTCCAGTCATTTACCTGTGCAATCACCGATGTCTCTTTTTGCTGGATTTATCATCACAGTATTGGCACAAAGAAAATTAAAAACAAAAAATAAACATCAGCACAGTGGACTTGACCTTCTGCCTGCATTGTAGAGATCAGTCTCCTGATTTCCTGCACCACCCACCACCCAACTACAAGCAGCCTCTGGTAAGAAGGCAGGAGATCCTAGGAACAAGGAGCAAGGCTGAGTCAGGGTGTGTGTGTGTCACTCTGTACCCTGTGTTTCTGTGGATGTGGCTACTGTGCCTCAGAGCACAGAAAGAGCCAGACTTGTGCTCAGACTTGACCTCATGCTGGTGCAGGCAGCCTGACTCAAACCAGGGAGGCTGAGAATCAGGCAGAGACCAAGATCCAAGTCCCAGTGACCTAGCAGGCCTGGAGGTACCAGGGAGTGGTGATGCTGCTCCTAGGTGTGCAGAGCCCTGGGAGGGTGATGGTCCCCTAGAAGTCAACTGTCCTGGGAAGTGACCCTTAGAAACAGGAGAGGGGTGGAGCTTCAGCCTTCCCCTCTCTGCCCAACCCAGCAGCCCCCTCTCTGTCTGCAAAGGAGCAGGATAGAAGCCTTCATTGCTGCATTCCACTGGGCTGTGCTCTGCAGGACAGTGCAGGGGCAGACTTCAGCTCTCCTTTCTCTCCAACACAGGGGGCACACTGCTCTCATGGAGGTGAGCTTCCATCTCGTGCGGCCTCCCCTGGGGCCTCCTCATCTGGCATTTAGGTTTACTTCCCACACCAGGTCACTTTTGGTAATTTTTGTAAGTGAAACATTGGAAATTATTAATTTATGTTTTTAACAAAGCCATCACTTACTTCACACTAAGATATCAAGTCATTCATAATTTAACAGTTTATTAACCACCAGATTCACCCACATAAGATGTTTAGTTTCATGGTTTGTAATATATTCAGAGAGTTGTGCAGTAATCACACAATTTAATTTTAGTATTTGACCTCCTTGAATAAACATTTTATATGTATATAATTTAATAATTTATTTAATATATTATTCCTTAATATAATTTAAATACAGTTCGGTATATCTTTATTTTTCTCTTTCTGAATGAAGATCTCTGGTTACATATATATTCCTTTTAAATGCACTTTTCAACAACTTAAGTAATTAAACTGTTTTAAATAAGTAACACACCAACCAAATATCATTAATTGTTCAAAAAAATTGACATAATACTTTGGTCTATAAACTTAAATATTACACCATCAGCTAAAGCATAGCCCTTTGGTCTACCACCAAGTACACACACACACACACACACACACAAGCACACACATCTTCACATATTTGTATACCTATAATAAGGTCAAAACTGTACTTTAGAATATATCCTCTATGCAGTATGTAAAGCAACTACCAAATAAGAACAAAGATTGCAGACAATGTTCCATGTAACACAATAATGCACAATGTCTGTGGACAGTCATGGTTCTCATGGTTTATGTCAGACATTTTGAATGGAAAAGCTCCCTGCTTGTCTGCTGACACTCCCAGAGATATGCTAGAGGGGACATTCACTTCTTCATGTGATCAGGAGGATCACAATTCTCACATAAATCCCTACAGGAAATGGACATTAAAAGTCAAAATTTTTTTAAAGCTGTTGACAAAAGCAGTACACATATTTATCTTGACCCAGAGATTTTTTAAAAACAAGTCAGGGGCCTCCTGGTGGGAAACGCATGAGATTGAAGACGACAGGAGCCCTGAACTTTGGGTGCTGCCAAGACTGGTGTTGAGAGAGAGCAGTGCTATCCAGTAATGGAGTGGACATTTGGTGACAAAAGGAAGGAAGTTTGTGTGACATTAGAGAGTCCCCAGGTGAGTCCCAGGCTACAGCTATTGAGGAACAACCAGAGGACACAAGACTTCACCTCTAGCCACCAAGGGTCTCAGGAGAGATGGGAAGTGTGGAGGTAGAGCTCTGATGATGGAGCAGAGAGCAGGGTGGGTGCTCAATACTGAGTACCTAGGGTCATTTCAGCAGTGCTCAATCAGGCTGCACAGTTGCTCCATCAATTTTGAAACAGGGTATTTACAGACTTAATTCATTAGCCACCAAAACAGCAACCTGGTGGCCATCTTCAATTAATCAACAGTAACTGATAATGACCAGAAGAGAGAGGCTGTTCTTGGCAGAGCTGTCAGGGGTCAGCTGACTTGGAATGCCCTACATTCTGATAGTTGGAAAACCAGGAAGAGAGTGTTCACCATGGTGCTCAGCTGGTCATAGGGGACAGCTGACAGTGTGAACTTGCTGGAGAGGCATGATCCCAAGTTTGAATCTACTCCAGTCCTTCAGAAGGCCTTGAGGCAAATTGCTTTGCATTTGGGTGTCAGAGAAGCAGAAGACTGGTCATGGCCTGAGCCCTTGTCTTGGCCCTGCCACTTCTTCTAGGGCAGCTACTCTACCTTCAGAATCTTTGCATTTTAGGGAGTTAGGGGAACTCCTGCTTTAGTGGTCCAGGGTATAAACCAGAGTGCTCAGGTTTTTAGGGATATCTGGTGCCAGGGAAGAAGCTACATTCCTGATCCCAGGAGTGGAACTCTGGCAAGTCACTCTTTTTCTCTAAATGTCAGTGTCCTCCACTGATGTGGTTGAACATGTCCCAAAGAGTCTCATGGGATGGAGACTTGGTCCCCAGCATGCCAATGCTGAGGTGGAAGGCCTTTCGAGAACTAGGGTCCACTGCAGTCCTTATGGCACAGGGCACCACCCTGCAAGAAGGTAGATGATGGGCTTATAGAGCCAGTTGTTTCTCGTAGGAGAGGCCTGTTGTACAATGAGGCCACCCCACAGCCTGTACCCCTCTATATGTGACTGGTTCCCTTTCTGATTCTTTGCCATATGGTGATGCCATCAGGAGATTCTCACCAAAGCACAAACAGATGAGGACTCCAGATATTGGGCTTTGAGACAAAAAAAAAAAAAAAAAATGTGACATAAATTAGCATTTTTCTTTAAAAAGCATCCAGATTCAAGTACTTTGTTATAGCCACTCTTCCTTCATCCTACTGCTCTTTCCCATCAAGGCTGCCTGGAGTGTCTAAGAGTATCAAAGACCTGTGCAGTCAGTTCCCAGGGTGGTCTGGACCTGAGAGCATTTTCCTCTCCCTACCTGCTGGTGCACTCAAGAAAATCAGAAAACTGTATTCCAGAACCAAGACTGTTTGAAGACTCACTCCATGTAAGCCCTGAGGAGTTGCTGCCTGCATCACAATGAGGCCAGTTAGTTGTGGGAACCAGAACAGGGAGCTCACAACAGAAACATGTCTGCCAAGTTCACAAGCCTGGTGACATGCCCATGTCCCCAGAGTCAGTGGTGTTACACTTAGGTGCTGGGAGCAAGTGTGCCTCAGGGTGTGTGTGTGTGTGCGTGTGTGTGTGTGCGTGTGTGTGTGTGTGTTTCCCCTAGTTAATCCTCCGGGTATGTAGGACAATTCTCAGTGGCAACTTCCACAATAAAAATCAGAGCACATTCTCTCCCTGCATAGACTGGAGCCAACATCATCCCAGCAGTATGTGACAGGCTTTTTTGTCTGCTGTGAGCACTCCACAAATGGATAGACCATGACAGAGAAGAGTGACACAGGCCTGAGGCAAGCTGTTAAGTGGAAGAGCCAGATGTGTGCCTGCACCCAAGGTCCATTGTGAATACTCTAAACCAAAACCTGGAATTGCCATTCAGTCAATCCTGAGTCGATACACCAGGAGAATTCAGCATTGTCACGTCTGCCTGGAATGTCCCAGCCTAGAGATGGCCCAATCACTACACATCATCTGAGAATCTCAGAAGTCTCAAAACCTAAGGCAGCTTGTGCACTTAGGTCTGTGGTTGTTTTCAAGGCCCTAGTGTTAAAAAGACTTTGAAGCCCATGTGCTTCTGGGCAGATTACAGATTCTGAGACTGGAAGACACCACTTAAGAAGAATTTCCAGCTGGTGAAAGTTTGTGATACTTAGACCTCTCCAGCACACCAAAAATATCCAAATCCCAGTAAGAACTGGGGAGATACTTCTTATACTTTGGACATTAATTGGTGTGAGCCCTATTAATTACACACTGCAGACTGAGACTACTAAGAACTGAAGTGTCCACTGGCTGTTAGCCTCAGGTCTGTCACATTGGTTGCAACACACCATCAAAGGTGATGCATAGAACTTCCATGGTCAAAGAGCATCTCTCTTTGTGACTCACTCCCTCTACACTGGATTGAAAGTGCTCGCAGAGAGAACTGGCTAACTCAACAAATTCACACAGAGTACTGCAAACAGAACTAGAGTTCATTATTCTTGATTTTCAGAAATTTCAAGTTTGTGGCTAAAAAGGGGTCATCTAAAAGGAGGTAAGACACTCCACAGTCCTCACAGTGCTAGATGGAGTATTTGTGGCAGGGAAGAAAGAAGCAGGCAGGTGCCCACTCAGCACTTCATCTTACCCTTTCTCACCAGACCACTGAGCCAAGCAGACACCAAGACCACAGAGTCACAGACTCAGCTCTTCAGACAACCCAGCAGCAGACCAATGGACACTTCTTGTGTCCACTCATGTGGACTTAATTCAGGGTGTTTCAGTGAATGGAAGTTACTTCTGTACAGGATGATCCTGGAACAGTTGGTTTGGAATGTTCTGGGCTCTGAGTCACTTGGGAGACAAACATCCCAGGCCCCTAAGTGTGGTCACCTGGTCTTCCAATCTCACTGAGAGACAACTAACAGTATGAAGATGGTGAAAATGGAAGGCTACAAAGTTTCCCTTTCCAAAGACCATCTGAGCATTTTCTTGATAGAAAACTGTCATTGGGGGTTTGATTGAAGTCAGAGGAAAAGAAAGGATGTATTATTTGAGACTTGCCCTTACCTCCTCCAGAGAATCAACTGTGTCCTCCAATGAAGAGGATTTAATAAAAGGGATGCAGGATGTTCTAGGGCCAGGTGTCAGGACATGATCCAGAGACCTCAGTTATTCAGGAGACCTGCCCTTAAGGAACTGAACACATCCATCCTCCCAGGTCTATCAGTCAGAAGTACTGTGATTTTGCAAGTCAACCGTCATATGTCAATTTCAAAATCCACCGGGAAGAACAGGAGGCAAAGCCCTTCCCCAGCCACAACACTGGGATGCTGTCAAATTTCAGGAGATGAGGCCCAATTTTCTACAAAATCTATGAAGCATCAGACTCAAGTAAGGAAAGAAAAGCAAACCACATTCTCCACTTCCCTGGAGCTGTCCATATCTGTCTCTGGGTTCAAATCTCCCAAGGGTCTCCCTCATTCCTTTTATTTTTGGTGAACAGGTAGAGCACCTCTGAAAGACCTATCCTTCCTCTTAAGTCATCACCTGCACTTGGTAACTTTTTGTCATACAACCTAATTTGTGTTAACAATCAATAGACAAAATGTAATACAGCAGTAGAGTAAGAGAAGGAGGGAGAGATCACATATGCTCCCCAGGTCCTTGGCACTCCAGGAGGAATCCAGCCCAGGCATCATCCCCAGCACCACCTGTCACTCACACACATCTTCTCTGCATAAAGGCACTGCCCACACAGGCTCTCTGGGTGTTTTAAGTCTAACCTGTAATCTTTGATCATCCTGAAGCTCAACTCTGGTTCAGCTGGCTCTGCTGGGCAGCTTGTAAATAATAGGATCATTTTTTTTTTTTAACACTCTACTAAGCAGCATTATGCCTTGGGTTAAGAACTTTCTAATTTCCACCCAAAATGAACTTGATGGACATGTTCTCCTGGAAAAGCATCTAGCTTTTGTAAAAGTGTCACCTATGCTTCATTTGGGGCCTCCGAACTGAGCACAGTTACACATTTGACATTCAATCTTCTCAGGAGAAATGAAGACCCAAGAAACACTGCAGGAAATGATCCACCCCTCAATGAGTTTTATTCCTCTAGTGCTGTGTGAACACAGCCAGTGAAAATGGTCTACATCCTGATCACTCAGAGAGGAATTTCCCTGTAGGCATTCATCTGGAGAGCCTCCCAGGCACAGCTTCTTGCTGGGAGTGTGCACTGGGCTGTGGTGTAAGGAGCTCTTTCTCCAGGTAAATATCTATGGCCTGCTCTACACAATGGAATGGAGGTGATTCATAACTATGAAAGAAACCCTCCTCTTGGAGATTACTTCTCAACTGCTAGACTTAGATACTCAAAATCCACCATCCACTCATTTTGGGCATTACTTATGTGTACATGGCACTGAAGACACATAGAATTTTCTAGATGTTTTACTGGTTCCATCTTACCTTACTGCCTTCCTGTGGCAGTCCTGACCTTACTGTCTTACAGGATGGACACCTCTTCTCTCCTCTAACTACCTCTATTCGGGCATGAATTAAATGATGAGAAATGGGTCTGAGGAATGCAATGAGTTAATCCACTTTCCCTTCTCTTTTTTATTTTTACTTTTTAAATTTATTATTTGTGTGTATGTGTGTGTGTGTGCTGGGAATTGAACCTGGCTTTGCATATGCTAGGCAAGCACTCTACCAACTGAGTTGTAGCACCAGCACCTTCACTTTTTTGAACTGCATGCCCAGGTTCCCAGCCATGTAAGTAGTCACTGCCTGCCAAGGAAAACTGCATGTCACCCCAAGGACATAGACTTCTATTATAGCATCTTTGCCTCTGCTGATTTATGTGAACACTCTTAAACCTAGACATGGGAAAATTCTCCTGTTGGTGGGGTCTACTCAGTGGACATATAGAGTGTGGCATGTACACATTATAATGGGCTTTCCATCAGGAGTCTGAGGAGAGAACTGTGGGAGGCCTTCTGGCACAGGCTCAGTCACTGGTCTGCCAGTGAGGAGCCTGGAGTGCCTGCCTTCTGTCTTGGAAGACATGACCAGGAGACTTCCTCCCATCCCTGCACCTCAGCCCCTGTGCCCTCCTCCCGTGCTCTGACCTTCCTGCCCTGTCACCTGCCTTCTTCCTGTGACCCACCAGGCTGCCAGGCCTCAGCCTGATTCCCAGCACTAAGACTCCCCTTCTGGCTTCTGCTCCACTACTTTCCCTCCTCTCCCTAGTAAGTTCCATTCCCAACTCCCTGCCTTGAAGTGCTCTATGCCAAGCTCTAGCTCTTCTTAACTCCCAGACTACCCACTCACCACCCCACTGTTCGTCTGCCTTCCCTTTCCTGTCACTCCCCCATCTTCACCCCCTCTTTTCCTCCAAGCCCTCCATTCTAGTTCCTTATTCTCCAGTCCCACCCATAATCCAGTCTCCTCAACCAGGTGGCATGATGGACAAACCTCACCCAGGGGAGATCGTCTCCTTAATATGGGTGCAGGTGACAGTCCCTGGGATGGTCTTGCCAGCTGCCTGAGCATGTGGATACAGGGAACACAAGGGGTGGGGTGCCACAACACTCAACCTGGAGCATTTCTGAGATCAGTTTCAAGATCCCTAGTTCCACAACCACATCCTGCTTGTCTGTGCTTTCCCTTCATTCTGTCTTAGTAAGATGGCAGAAAGAGCTTCAGCATGTACCTTTTCCAGAGAGTCAGTTCCTTCCCTCTCCTGCTGATTAGCTAGCTGCAGGAGCCTGCAGGAGCCTGCAGGAGCAGCAGGCACTGAGGCCAGTAGCCATAGAACAGCTGGCTGCACCCAGGAACCTGCAGAGTAGCCTTGCAATGTGTCTAAACTGTGTGTCCCTGTCCTAAGTACTCCTGGGACACCCCATGTTTCAAATGCGTGAATGGACCAAGGGAAAATGTACAAAGTGTGGACAGCTCAGGCTTTAGGGTCAGGGTGAGGTACTCACTGGGCCAAGGGGTCTCATGCTCTGGATGAGGCCACTTTGGGCTCTTTCAAAGTGATCTCTGTTATATAAGGTATCTAGTGAGGTGAATCTAGAAGCAGAAAGTGGAAAGGTGGTTGTCAAGGACTGGAGGAGGGGTCACAGAGTGCAGCACAGTGGTATGAAGCAGCTCTAGACATGAGCTTCACAGAGTGTGAATACACTCAGCAGCCCTCAACTGTGTACTCAGGAAGGGCCAAGATGGGAAATTTCCTTCCATGTGTATCTCACCTCAGTGTAAGACCTAAAGCCCCAGGAACTTCAATAGGGAAAGGGTAGTTCTTGCTATAATCAAACTGGATGGAAATTTTTTCTCAGGAAACCTCTAGTGTGTATGTGTATGTGTGTATATGTGTGTGACCTAGCCATAAGTCTTGATTCTGTGCATCTGCTTCAAAGTGGGAGAGGTTCCTGACTCCTCAGCAAATCTTTTTCAGGAAATGACTGGCCAGGATCAGGTCCAGCCATCAGTCCCTTTCCTGGGTCTGCCACTGGACAATGAACCCTTTCCTGATGTTGTCCAAGGACTGCTCCAGTTCTGTGGTTCTGAAGGGGGAAGTTGGAGCAGTGAGTCCAGTGCAGGCCTGGGGCCCTGAGAAGAGAGAGCTGGGGCAGTGGGTTGTGGCTGGGAACCGGGCAGCCCAGGGTAGGGCTAAGCCTGGAGGATGCTGCATTCCAACCAGAACTCTTTTGCCAGAGGATAGCCTGGGAAGCTGTTGCCTGGAGACTAGAGAGGACCTGGCACCACCCCATCCAGAGGAGGCCTGGTGAGCCCCACAGCACCCAACATGGCCAGGCCATGACCAGACACCAGAGGGAGAAGGCAATCCAGGATGAGGTTCATCAGAACCAGTTCCTGTGGGAACAGTACTTTTGAGAGCTGTGCATACAGAAACTCTACACAGAATACCACATGAATCCCCTGTGCCTGGGTGAGGACTGTGGGGTCACAGAGGCAGGGACAGAGTGGAAGCATGGGGCCACTCGGGCTGGTCGGGAGAGAGCTGGGGACCTTCCCTGGTCTCTGGTTTCCAGGGAGGGTGGATTCCAGGACTGCCTGGCATCTTGAGACACATCAGATGCCTTGAAATGCATCCACCCTGAGATCAGATCAAACATTTTGCATGTAAAAAGGAATGTTCCATTCTTTTGTTTTATGTTTGTTTGTTTTCACTGTGATTTTTTCTTTGCGTTTGAGTGTGTTTATCACGGATTGAATTCAGGGACACTCAGTCACATCCCTACCACTTTTATTTTCATTTTCCCTTTTAGACAGGACCATGCTAAGTTGCTGAGTCTGGTTTTGAAGTTATGATCCTCCTGCCTCAACTTCCAAGCTGAAATATATAGGCATGTACCACCCCATGCAGCTAGGAGTGCATTTCAATACTTTTGCTTTTGAAGGAATTATATTTTCCTTAGGTGTTCTTAGGTTTTGTTTTTGTTTATACTTCGGTTTCTTTTTCATATACTAAAGGGTATTTACCTTTCAACATTGTCATAGCCCTTCATTTGGAAGGTTCAGGTCAGTGGACTCTGGGAGCAGTGCTCCTTGTCCTGTAGGATGAAAGCACCTGCCCCTCCACTCCTCTCATCATGAACATTTGTGTGAGATTCATCTGGTCCTGTAACATTAGCAGCCCCTAAGTGACACTGAGCTTCAAATGAAATGCAGATTCATCACCTGACCAACTCCCAGCTACCTTCCCTTGACCCATCTGTAGGGACCTCAAACTGACCCACTGGAAAGATTGAGGCTTGGCACCCCTTAGCCACCCTCTGCTTCTCCAGAACACCCTCTGGCCAAACAAGGCAGCTAGGCCATTCCTTCCCCAAGTTAGAAGCCAGGAGTCAGCCCCCAGCCTCCCTCTGTTAGTCCACACACCTGGCAGTCAGAAGACCTCCCTACTCCTTCACACTTCCCAGACCCTTTCTCCTCTTTCCTCAGGGAAAGACTCCATAGTACACTGGGAGTCATCTCCACTCCTAACTTAACTCCACCCTCTGAGCAGCCACTGAAACTGCCCATCTCCAGCCTCACTCCCCAAGGCCTAGCAGGGCTACCACTCCTGCATGCTAATCTGGTGTGTTCCAGCTATAGTCCTTTCCCCCAAACCAGCTGCTCCAACCCATGTCCTACCACACTGCTGGATAACAGGTCAGTTTGATTAAGTTCCATCCTTTTGCAGAATACTTCTGTGACCTCTGCCACTTCTGAGCTAGCTTAAATCAGCCAGTACATGACTTTTGGACTTGCATTTGCTTCCTCCCTAGCTTTATCCCAATCTACCTTCCTACATCCCACCTGAGTTCCTTCTACAAATACTGTACTGCCTACTCCCTTGTAGATGTTTGTCTCCTTACTATGTTCCTCTCTCCTCCACCTCTGAATGCCTCATGCCACACCCATGTGGTACCTGCCCACCTGCTCCTCCTCCCTGAACTTCTAACTCTGTGCCTCTGTAAACAGTACCCCTGCATCCTGGTTTTCTCGAGGAGACTTGGTGACTTCATTTTGCTTAGAACTCTCCTAGTTTTCTTCTGGAGTCCTGACCACTGATTTCAGGAGAAAAGTTACCATCCTTTCTGTTAAGTTTGGTTTATCCCAACAATTTAAGTAATTGCTCAGTCCATGTCCAGGGGCTTCTGGGAAAAGTGACTTTTTCCAATTCTTTCCCTTGGGCACAGGATAAATTTGGCTACTGAGGTAAAGTGTGGCAATACTGTAGCTTGTATTTCTGTTTACTTGTAAAGAAAAATATTATGCTTGCTAATATTCAAATACTAGTACATATAGATGACATAAACACAGAATTTAAACCTTAGGAGCCCATGCTCACAAGTATTTTTATTGCTGGCCATGATGAAATATCCTGGAAACAGGAAAGCAGGGACAGGGAGATTGCAAGTTTAAGGATGGACTCAGCTGCTGCTGTGACTAGTGGCCATGGCTGACATGGCCAGGCCAGACCCTGAGGTCCTTGAGGGCTTGTGGGGCCAGGTTCCTAGCAGCCAGACCAGAACCTTGCAGGCCCAGGCACTTAGTGCCTGCAGAACAAAAGTCGAGTCTAGTGTGGGTGGTGGGGAGGGCAGAGCTTGTGCAGTTTTCTCCAATTCACCACAAAGCCCATGATGTGGCATGATAACTTGAAGGAACATGCAGATGATAAGTCCCTTGGATGGAGCCTCCCATGAGATTGAGCAGAGAGGCAGATGATTTCATAGATCACACAGGCAGTGTCTTCTGGGAAAGCCTCAGGGCCCTATGCTGTGGTAAGGGAGACTGGAGTAGACTGACCAGGCTCACCAGAGACTGATGTGCAACCAAAATGTCAATTGATTACCATCATCCAGTAAAAAGTCCCTAATGGCTTAAACATCACATTTATTTGTTCACAAATATTCAGACATTACACATGGGTTCTGAAGGCCTACAACCTTGATCCAAGACTTGGGGCCACGACTTTTTAACTGTGTGACTTTGCCAGGTTTGTACCCTATCAACCTATTAGAGTTGTTAGGGAGACTAAGTGAAAGATCACAGGTGTCTAGATCTGTACCTGGTTCATCATGCTCAGTCAACACAGTACTGTTACTGTTTCTATTTTTAACTCATATCAGGCAGTCAGGTGGGCCTGGGGGGTCTCATCACAATGACACACAGGCAAGAGAGCAGCCTTTTAAGTAAATAGAGGAGTGCATGTGTACATGATCAGTGAGCGATGATGTGGAGAACAGGTGCCTCCTTCAGGCAGGGGATGTGGAATTATTGGAGAAGTTGGGCACAGGTGGTGCAGGACATCAGGTAGGAAGCCTGTGGAAGGTCCCTGTATGATGGAGAGGTGCAGATGAGCAGCACCCACATGGTCTGGAAACTGAGGAGTTTATCTCCGCTCTTGCCTGTCCTGGGCTTCCCCAGCCTCTTCCAGGGCTGTCTACTGTTAGAGGGGCTCCTCACCCCCAGAGAAGCTGCCTTTGCCTTCATGCCCCACTGCCCACTCCTTCACAGCATGAAGATAAGGTCTATTTATATACTAGCATATTGTGCCCCCATCCCCCCTTCTGGGCCAGGAGCTCCAGGGGAGCATGGCTCAGGTTAGTTTGCTCAGTGCTCTGCCCCCAGGGCATTTTCCAGATGGAGAATGATGAATTCAAAGTTTTTAATTTTTAAGGTTTTTTTCTAAATAGTTGTATATGACAGTAAAATGCATTTATACATTTTGATAGATCATACATAGAGTGTAATCTCTAATTTTTCTGATTCTACATATTGTAGGATCACATCAAATTTTTATTTTTTCTAATTAGTTATACATGACAGTAGAATAAATTTATGAATTATGATAAATATTATATAAATTGAGTATAATTTCTCATTTTTCTATTGTACATATTGTAGGATCACATCAGTCATGCAGTCATATATGAACATGAGTTACTAATGTCTATTTCACCCTACTATCCTTCCTACACCCATATCCTTTACCCTCTCTTCACTCCCCTCTACCTAATCTAAAGTAACTCTATTCTTCCCTAGCACCTCCCTTCTGTGATATTTTAATAAAATGAATAGAAGAGAACAACAACAAAAACAACTAACAAATAGGTCCTGAGTAGGAATGACTGGAGGAAGTGCCACCAGACCCAACTAATGGACATCTACTCCTACAGCAAAGGCAGAGAATTAACACAAATCTTATAGATAACCTAACTATGAGGGAATTCAATCTAGAACAATCTAGGATATTTTGGAAAGAGAAGGATGTGACTTAGAAAGATTCACAAGTAAGAATTGAAGAGAAATTCATACAAATAGATACAGAAAACTCAACAAAGCAATACAAGAAACAGGAAAAGAAACAAGGTAATGCAATACCATCCAAATTTCATAATTCCTCAGCAACTGATTGTAAATATATTGAAGTGGATAAAATACTAGAAAAAAAGTTCACAAGCATGATTATAAAAATGATCAATGAATTCTAAGAGAACACAGAAACATAACTGAATAAATTAAAGAATTAAACACAGGCTACGAATGAGAAATTTAATAAATATTGAACAATAACCTACCAGGAACTTAGTAATGAAGAAAACAATAAATCAAAAAAAAAAAAAAGTTCACTCAAAGGTTTCTCTAATAGAGTAGACCTTACTAAAGACAGAATGACATATCTAAAAAACAAAGTGACTGGTCTAGAATATTCATACAGTATTATAAAATAGATAAAATAAGTAAATATGGCCACAGCATGTAAGCACTCTGGATCAACATTAAGAGAACAAATTTAAGAATCATTGGATTGAAGAAGATTGTTGAGACAGAAGCTAATGGTTTGTAAATCCTCTTCAGGGTAATACTGACAGAACATCTTTGAAATTTTGAGAATTAGAAGAACATTCAAGTATCAGGGGAACTCAGAACCCCAAATAGACAAGATCACAAAAGACCCTCTTCACCAAACATTATAATTTAAATGACTGATATGTACAGCAAGGATGGCACTTTAAAAGCCTCAAGGGAAAAAAATCAACTCACATTTAGAGAGAAACCAATAATTAATTCTCATTTCCAGTACAAGTTCTAAAATTCAGGAAGACTTGGAATCACGTGTTTCAAGCCCTGAAAGAAAATAACTGTCAATCCAGACTACTATATCCAACAAAGCTATCCTATAGAATCAAAGAAACAATAAAATAAGCAGAAACTAAATTAATTCATGACTTCTAAGTTGACCCTACAGAAAATACTTGAAGAAATACTGCATGTAGAAGAACTTTTAAAACAAATCCTGAGTTCACATTTGAAGACTCATAGGCAAATTAGAAATAGCACCAAACTAAACATCAAAATAAATCAAAGTGACATGAATTTTTCAATATCTCTCAGTAATAACATTAAATTTAAATGGTCTCAACTGTCAAATTAAAATGCCTAGACTGGCAGAAGGAAAAAAAAAATGATCTAAACAACAAGATTTAAACAAGGGACTCACCTTATTTGCAAAGAATTCACTTTTCACAGGCTGAGAGAAAATAATTGAAATTTATATAACAAAAAAATGAAGCCCAAAAAGAAGCAGGAATAGCTAATCTCATATTCAAAGAGCATATTTCAAACAAAAGAACTTAGAACAGACAAAGGAGGTCACTTCATACTAGTAACCAATAATAGGATATATTGCTATCAAATTTTTATGATATAAATATTGGGACATCTAATCACCTAAAACAGACACTACTTGAATTAGAGATATGCAGACTCCAGTACAATAATACAAAATGATTTCAACTCACCTCTCTCATCAATTTATTATTTATTATTCTAATTTGTATCCGAGGTGTCCCCTCAAAACTCCAGTAAATAAAGGAATATTCAGAAATAAAATGATTAAATTATGACAATTACAACATAATGAGTCTGTTCTACTTTGGATGGACTGTGTGGTAACTATAAGCAGGTGCAGTGTGATTGAAGGAGTGAGTCACTGATTTCATGATCTGGAACTTTGTTCTCCCTAAACCCCTTTATCTCCTTCTCTCTGCTTTCTGATCCCATCACAAACTGGGTGGACTTCCTCTGCTGGCCCTTCCCCTATGATAAGCTGCCTCCCCTTGAGCTCAGAACAATGGAATCATCTATGGACTGAGACCTCTGAAAACATAAATAAACTTTTCCTCCTCTAAATTGTTCTTGTTAGGCATTTTGATCCCAGTGGTACAAAAGCTAAGTAAAAGTCATCCAGACATAAACTCAGTGGAGAGTCTTCATACTTAAAAATATTATAAATTAAATACACCTAACAGGTACTACAGAATATACATCCAACAGCAGCTGATTTCCCTTTCTTATTAGATGCTCATGGAAACTTAAAAAATAGACCATATTTTAAATTGCAAAGATATTCCTAGAAAATATAAAATATTAATATAATTCTTTGTAACTTGTCTGAATGTAAAGAAATTAAATTAGAAATCAACACCAAAAGTACCTACAGAAGTCATATAAACACATGGAAATTGAACAATGCAATTTTGAATGATGAATAGGTGATAGAAAAATTTGAAGAAGAAATGTTTAATGAAAACTTAGAATCAAATGTGAATGTTGATAAAACATCAGCAAATCTGGGACATTATGAAAGTGGTTTTTAAAGCAAGTACTATACTTCTGAATGACTGTATAAGAAAATAATAAATATACCAAATAAATAACCTACTGAAGTACCTCAAACCCTTTGAAAAGTAAGAAAAACCAATTCCAAAATCAGTAGAAGTAAGGAAATAAGTAAGTTCAGAGCTGAAATCAATGAATTAGAGAATAAAAAATATAAAAGATCAATTTAAAACAAAGTTGGTACTTGTAAAAGTTTGCCAAACTCTTAGCCAAACTAAGCAAAAGAAAGAAACCCCAAATTAATAAAATTAGAGATGTGTTATGGTTTAGATATTAGGTGTCCCCCAAAAGCTCATGTGTTTACAAAGTAAAAAAGTTGACAGATGAAATGATTGGATTATAAGAGGTTTACCCTTTTCAGTATGTTAATCTGCTGATAGGGATTAACTGAGTGGTACCTATGGGCAGATAGGGCATGGCTGGAGGAGGTGGGTCTCTGGGGAATGTGCCTTTGGGGATTATATTTTGTCTTTGTTAAGCAGAGGCTTCTCTCTGCTTTCTGATCATCATGACCTGAATAACTTTCCTCCAGAACACAAGCTTCATGATGTTCTGCCTAATCTCAGACCACAAGGAAGGGAGTTTACCATCTATGACTGAGACCTCTGAAACTGTGAGCCCAAACAAAAACTTTTCCTCCTCTAATAGTTCTTGTCAGGCCTTTTGGTCACAGTAGCAAAAAAAACTGTCTAAAACAAGATGAAAAAGGAAATATCATAACAGGCATCACACAAATCTAGAGGATCATTAGGAATTATTTTGAAAACTTATACTCCCATAGTTGTAAAATCTAGAAGAAATGGATACAATTTAAACACATATGCAAGAACTGACATGCTTGAATCAAACAAAGAAAACTTAAACAGACCAATAAACAGTGATGAGACAGAAGCAGCAATAAAAAGCCATCAAACAAAGACAAGCCCAGGATCAGATGAATCATCAGCAGAGTTCTACCAGAACTTTAAAGAAAAATTAACACCAGTGTTCCTCAAAGAATTCCATAAAATAGAAAGTTATGGAACATTTCCAAATTCATTCTAAGAAGTCATTATCACACTCATGCCAAAATCAGATAAGGACACATCGAGAAAAGAAAGCTACAGACAATATCCAATATCACTGATGAAGTTGATGTAAAAACCCTTAATAAAATATTAGCAAATTGTGTTCAACAAGATATTAAGAGGATCATACATAATAATCAACTTGGTTTGAGCTCAGGGATGCAAGGATGGTTTAACATATGTACATCATTAAATGTAATTCACCATGAAAATAGAATTAAGGAGAAAATCATGTAATCATCTCAACAATCAAAACCATCAAAACAATTCAGGACCCATTCATGACAAAAACACTAAAGAAACTAGGAAGAGAAGGAACTTACCTCAACATCATAAAGACTAGTATGAAAAACCCAAAAGTATCATAGTGGATGGGGAAAAACTGGAAATATTTCTTTCAAAATCCAGAACCAGACAAGGATGTCTAGTATCACCACCCCTATTCAATAAATACTGGAAATTCTAGTCAGAGAAATTAGGCAAGAGAAGGAAATGAAAGAAATTAAAATAGAAAAGGAAGAAGTCAAATTATCACTGTTTGTAGGTGTTTTGATCCTATGCCCAGAAGATTCAAAAGCTCCACCAAAGACTGTTAAAGCTAATAAATTCAACAAAGTTTCAGGTTGCAAAATCAAAATAGAAATCAATAGCTTTTCTATATATCAATAATGAATCTGCTGAGAAAGTCATTAGGAAAAAAAATCCCATCATAATAGCCTCCCCAAAACAATACCCAGGAATAAATCTGAACAGGAGATGAAAGGCATCTACAATGAAAACTATAGAACATTAAAGAAATAAATTGAAGAAGACCTCAGACAATGGAGAGAACTACCATGAGTTTAAAGAGCCAGAATATTGTCAAAATGGCCATACTACCCAAAGCAAAATACAGATTCAGTGCAATCTTCATCAAAATACCAATAACTTTCTTCAAGGAACTTGAAAGGAGAGTCCTAAAATTCATATGGAAAAATAAAAGACCCAGTATAGCCAAAGCAATACTGTGCCCATAAAGCAATGCTAGAGGAATCACAATAACTGACTTCAAATTATACCACAGAGCAATAGTAACAAAAACTTTCATGGCTCTGTATAAACAGCAGACTTAGACTGATGGTACAGAATAAAAGACACAAAGGCAAACCCACACATCTACAGTCATATGATCCTTGTCAAAGTTCCCAAAACTATACACTGGAGAAAATACAAGACTTTTTAACAAATGGTGCTGAGATAGCTGTTTTCCATTTGTAGAGTAATAAAATGAGATCCTCATTTCTCACCCTGCAAGAAAGTCAACTCAGAATGAATTAAAACCTAGGAATTAAACAGAAACTATGCAAATCCTATAAGAAAATATAGGTTCAAAATACCTCACTATATAAGCACAACGATTTTCTCAATGGGATCCCTAAAGCTCAGAAAATAATGCCAAGAGTCATTAAAAATGGGATGGCATCAAATTAAAAATCTACAAACAATGGAAGTATTTGAGAATGTGAAGAGAGAACTTCAAGAATGGGAGAAAATCTTCGCTGGCTCTTCCTCTGACAAAGGATTAATATTCAGAATATACAGAGTACAAATAAAGGTGAACATAAAATAAAACTAAATGAAATAACCCAGTTAACACATGAGCAAATGAACTACACAGATAGTTCTAAAAAGAAGAAACAGACATGTTCATAAAACATATGAAATAATGTTCAACATTATTAGAAATTTGGAAATGCAAATCTCAATACACTGAGATTTCATTTCACTCCATTTAGAATTGTATCCATCAAGAGTCTAAATGATGTAAGGTCACAGTGATGCACATCTGCAATCCCAGCAGCTCTGGAGGCTGAGGCAGGAGGCTGTCAATCTCATTTTTATTATGAAACACAACATAGCACAAGGAACCACCAAGCAAATCATCCTGCTTAGTGATCTGGTGATATGAAAGGCCATGATCAGGAGATGAAGTTTGGTCAGCCCTCCAGAGCCCTCAGTGACACTTCCTCAGCACTCAGGCCTCAGGGCAGAGATGAGAGCAAAACCACACCTCATTTACTTTTATTTGAACTACTTTTAGACATGTGGAAAAGTGGTAGAGTCCCCTGGTCTCACAGTTTCTCTCAATTTTGACATCTTACCTAACTGTAATTACAAACATTAAGAAATTCACAACTCAGTGTTTTTTTTCTTCATAACTATTTTTTTCCAGATCTTATTCAGTGTACCTTGCATTTAGTTGTTAATTTTACTTAGTCTATTCCAGTTTCTAACATTGCCTCAGTCACACCTTGAAATAACTGAAGAATATCAATTGGCTATTTATCAGAATTAGTTTATATTAATCATTCCCTTGATTTTTATTGCATTACCAGATAAACAGGAATTCCCAAATACTACAGTTTTTTTTTTTACCATTTTTTGAAAGTTCTATAAATAAATATACCTACTTTGGTGTTCAGCTGAAACTTTAGGGGGAGGACCCTAATTTTTGCAGTGACAACCTATACTAGATAATGCACACACATGCACACACACACAACTACATATGAAAGTCAACAAGAGATGCAAAGAAAAATAGTGAGGTAGAAAAAGACTTCTGAAATTCAAGGTTGAATCTGCTTAGCATTCTAAGTAACACCAGTCTGGAAACTGAGTTACAAATAAGTTCATGTATTCCAAATACCCATGTGTGTCAATGCACAACAAAATACATTGAAAATTTTAAAAATTAAGATTTTTAGGACTGGGATGGTAGATCAGTGGCAGAACTCATGCCTGACATGTGTGCAGCTCTCACGTCCATCCCCAGCAACACACACAAACACACACACACACACACACACACACACACACACATTAATTGATCCATCAATATTAGATAAGCTCGTGAGTTTCTGCCATTAATGGGGTGCAAATCTTATCTTGGCTAAGGTAAGAACTGGGCTTTGTGAACAAGGTCCAAAAAGTCAGTTCCCTCCAATGGTGTTGCAGAGGGCAAGCTGGGCATAAAGGAGGTTGAGGTGCACATGCAGGTGTGGGCCAAGCTCCCTCTGAGCTCGTCCTCCAGTAGGCATGTGGTGCAAAGAGCTTCACCTGAAGAATGCTGCTGGCAGAGGGTCACATCTGAAGTCAGGCTCACTTTTACTTTTGGTGGCCAATTGGGGCTGGATGGGCATCTGTGAGTGTTGTCATTCTCTATTTCTTGACCCAGATGGTCCATCCACAGCGGCTTCCTCTGTGTTAATTTCCATGTGATCAACTTGGCACATTTGCCAGTATGCACTTAGCCTCAGTCAACATTTTGTACATGATGAGCAGCACTTACAAGAACACACATCTGGTGGCACAGCAGTACCCCTGACTAAATGAAGAGAGCATGGCATGCTTTCATATCAAGGACAAGCACTCCAAGTTGTGCTGGGGATGAGGGTGGAAACTTGCAGTAACATAATGGAGTGTCTGACAAGAACAGAAGAATGAAAAAGAGCAACAACCACTCTCTAAGACTCACACCTGCTCACTTTAATAAAACTGCCTAATATTTATTCATGTACAATATTTTTGCTCAATTTTATGCATACAGACATACTAAAAAATGTATTTGCTTTAGGTATTCAATTTCCATTTTTAATTCTACTGTGCTGGGATTTATACATGATGGCAGGAGCCCAGATCTCTATTGTTGATTGAAAAGAGAAATCCTTATCCTAAAAATAGTAGAGAAGCATCTGAATATTAATGTGAAGTGATATTTGTACCACTTTCGTGAAACCACATCAGTACATTCACTGGAAATTCACAGGAATTTAAAGAAAAGTAGTTTTCTTTTTTAAATATTGTAAAACTGCTGTAAGTTACCCTTGTAAGAGCTCATGTGATATCATCCTGACAATATGGAGCTCCACCCAGTTTTGGTGAACTAGACTGCATGGTTATACCAAGAAGTTGTAAGTTGACAACCAATCAGCAGTCACAATGGGGTTGTCTCTCCTGTGCACCTGCACCCACCCAGACAGCTTGCCCTAGGTTGGCTACTGAGGCTCCTTGTGCCCCTTTGCCATCACCCCTTCTTCTTCGCCCTGCCTCTTTCTTTCTCCAGGGCCCCTTTTGGTGGTGGAACACAAACTTCAACAGGTTTATGACCAGCACACATGTGAGAAAATGATCTGATAGTCTGCATTCATGCGAATGACTGTCTTTCCTCTCTCACCTAACACTTGGCTTGGTGTCACCCTGAGGCTGGAAAGTGTCCAGCCTCCTTGCTCCTTTGACTTCTGATAATTGCAGTGCACTTACAATTCCAATGCACATTGAGCTAAATGTCCTATGTGACTCAGAATTATTAAGACAGAAAGAAACCAAACCTAATTCTAGAATAAATAACATGGGAGAACAGTGAACAGTTACCCAGAAGAATTAGTCCCCTCATCCTAAGAGCTGCCCTCCACCTCCGCATCAACTCCACTGGTACCTCAGTTCTCCCATCACCAGGACAGACTCTATTTCCTTAGCTACCTCTTGTGGGTTACTCAGGTTCACTCTGTAGTCAGGATAGCTCATTACTTGTTCCAGGGAAACCTCCACTGCTGAGCTCAGAGTTCATCCTGTCTGAGGTACTTCAGTTGTCACTAGCTGAAACCAAAGAGATCAATGAGTGGAAAACATTCAACCTGCATTCTCCCCTGCCCTTCCAGAAAGTTAGTACTTTGGTGCATTACAATTATACTTATAGTGGGACTGTTACATACTTGTATATGCACACAATATAACAATATAATTTGGTAATTTTGTTCCACAACATTTTCACTTTGCTGTCCCTCTTCCCTTCTCCCAGTCCCTTTCTCTAATTTACTGGTCTCCCATCCATATTCATAAGGCCCATGCCACTTTTTTTTTTCTTTCTTTCTCTCTTGCTTCCACATATAAAACAGATGTCCCCTGACTTTCTAAATTTGGCTTTTTTTGCTTAAAAGTATGTTCTCACATTCTATCCATTTTCCAGTAAATGAAATAAGAGCATTTTTCTTTATGACTGAATGAAACTCCATTGGGTATACATGCCACCTTCTGGAGACCATCAAGCTTTTAAAATCACATTGAAATTAAAACACAGTGTCATAATTTTTTAAGTAGGGACAAATATACATATAATTGGAGGGAAAGAATATCTTCAGGTCATGGAATCTAAAAAATTTTGAGGAAAGATTTCAAGGCAGAACTGAGTGTGAGAGATGCCTACTCCTGGCAAAATGAAAAAAATAAAAAGAGATATACATAGAAAACACAAGCAGATTCTTACATGAATTCCCTAATAGAGAATAAATTGCTAGGCTAGATTCCCACCTATATGAAAGGAGGAAGTGGCCAGTTGGAGGTATGGAAAACAGCTCAGTTTTTCAAAGGCACTGGGGAATTTCAGAAGCACAAATGAGCAGAAGAGAAGAACAAACAGATTAGAGTTGCTTTAGGGAAAAAAAAATCAACCTCGTCAAAGGCTTGGTTTCTCACAGAGTTAAGAGGAGAAGCAACTACACCTTAGGAAAGAATAAAAGATATGGGCAAAGGAAAGGAGGATTTCACTGGAGTTATGCAAACAGACACTCAAAAGAAGTGGCCCTTGATTGGTACCCCACAGCATGGGTGCACATCTGGAAACCAGGAATATATGGAAAAGGAAGCACATGGCAACTGGGTAGGTTTCCACCTCGGAGGCCAAGAGATAGAAACATCAGTGTATTAGGGAAGATGATAATCTAGGTAGAGCAATGCTTACTTTCACTTGGAGCAATCCACAAAATACTTGGACAGTGGAGCATAGCTGACAGAAATTAAACTGTCATTTGCATACAGATACTGAGAGTGTTCAAGAACAGATGAAACTGCCAAGAGGGTGAAGAGTTCAGCAGAGAAGGGCCTGGGAAAAAGGACAATTTAGCAACATTCCCTTCTCCACATCTAGTTGTATGGGTCCACTGACCCTGGAGAAGTCTTGGGCATTCTTATTTCAATAAAACTAGAGTTGGTGAAATATTCAGGAATTCAAGAGTTAGAAGTACAGAATGTAAGAAAGAGGCTTATATAAAGACAAAGAAAAAAATTAACAGAATGAGGTTATCATAAGACAAGGGCAAGAGAACTTCCAAAGAAGGACACATCCATGATCAGGGTTTGATCTCATTTGATGACTAAGAATACAAATAATGACATTCTTGGGTGCAGCAAATACTTGGGGACAAACTATCAACAATCCAAAAACAAGAACAAAAATTACAAACTGTCAACAATCCAAAAGCAAGAACCAAAATTGAAAACAAAGCACCATATACCAATGATGATGAGGGTAGGAATTAAAAATTCAGGAGTTAATTCCAATTGTATGAAATGAGGATTAAGAGATCTTGACTCAACTCTTCCTAGGTCAATGGCATAAGTACCTTTCCTCCACTGCAGGTATCCCAGTTCATGGTTTACACCTCACTTGTCTCTAGCTCAGAAAGACAAGGGAACATTGCAGCAGGTTCATCTTTGTAACCCCAGTGGCTCCGGCAGTACTCAGGATAGAAATAATGTTTCACAGCCATTCCTTACATGGACAGATGATGAACAAACAGAATACCAAGTGGAGCAGGGTCATTCAGGGAAACCACATCAAAAACAAGGCAGGAAAGAATGAGAAAAGAACCCAAGACCCAAGCTGCCAAACTGACAAGAATATGGCAGACAGGTATGGAGAAAAAACAAACCTCTGGGTATCAACAACTAGAATGAAACAGGAAGATTAGTATGTAAGGTACTAAGAGTATGGGGGCTGGGATTATGGCTCAGTGGTAGAGTGCTTGCCTGGCATGCTTAGGATACTGGGTTTGATCTTCAGCACCACATTAATAAGTAAAGGTACTGTGCCCATTTACAACCAAAAACATTTTTTAAAAAGCTACTAAGAAGATGACCAAACAGGCAACCTCCCCTTCCCTATGAGAGAGTTGTAAAGGCCTGCTAACCATGGAGAAACCTAGGCTACTCCTCCTCTGACACACTGAAAGAAAAAATCAATTTTGAATACTCACCAACTTCCAGAATGTGGACCACTGATACACTGCTCAACTAGCCATAGAGAATCCCACCATAGAAATAGACATTATAAAGAGCTGGGATGGGGTTAGGATAAACAGGCTGTGATAGGCAGTGTGTCACATGATATAAAAAGATGGGCATGGAATGAATGGGGAAAGTCCTAGACTTGAGAAAGTAATCTGAAGAAAGCAAGTGCCTTGAGGTTCCAAACCTGGCACAATGCACAGTGCAGGTAGGTTCAGAATTCTAAATAAATGCAGCTCATCTGGGACAGAAGTCAGGTTCCAACACATGCACACTATGAGACTTATAAGCACCAGGGCCAGGATGACAAGGGCAGACCACACCCCTGGGATCAAAACCTCGAAGACCAAAGTCCCACAAGTGCGAATGCCACACTGGCAGGACCCAAGTGTGAGAGCCTCCTAGAATGTTTGTTCCTATGCATTGCCTTAGCCAAGTATCAGCTCTATGGTGTAGCAAGACAATAAGAAACTTATGGACCTTGGCAGTGAGGGAAACTAAGGAGAAAAGTCAAAAGACAGGTTTAAAGAGAAAGACTGTGTCTACTCTGAACCTAAGGAGCCAAGGAAAGCAAAAGAAGCAAAAAACAAGTGAGAGAAGGTTTAACTGACAGAATAAAAGGGGAAAAAAGAGGAGAATAAAAATAAATCTCACTGAAATTAGAAAAACAAAGAGTTTTCAAATCAGTAAAAAACATATAGTTATTCAATAAATATTAACTACCAAATTAAGTAATAGCTAATACATCCCTATTTCAGAACACATATGGAAATAAATTTGAGTATATACACGATTAAAAAATGAGAGACAAAGGGACACAATGAGAGAGAGGAAAAGGAAAGAGGCAGGGGAAAGAATATCCAGAATGAGTACATAAAAAATCTGACAATTATTATCACCAAAACAAAAATAACAATTAAAAAAAACTGTCAAAAACTTTTAAAGATCTGAATACTGAGTGAAAATACAAAAGAAATGGAACAGTACATTTGGGAAAATTTACTGAATATTGGTAAAAGAGGAAGTGTGTGGTGCTTTAGGTTGGGTCTCCTCCCACACCACACCCACTCCCAATTCCTTAGAGTGGATGTTCTACTAATGTAGGGTGAGCTGTGAAAATTGGCAGCTTCACTGTCAGAGGAAGTTAAGTTCATCTGGAGAAGAATAAGAATTTCATGCCTGGGACACAGTCACTGATTCAATAGTCATGTCCTTTGAGCTTTTTAAAGAGTGGTTACTTTACTGTAACTGAAAAACTGCAATGTGTGAAACAATTGTATTTCATTTTTATTCTCATAGGATATTTTTTCAGGTTTTAGAATTCTAGACTGTGGATTATATTTTCTCAGTATTGTGAAGTTGTCATTCCATTGTCTTATGGCCTCCACTGTTTCTGATGAGAAGTCAGTCATTAGTCTAATTGTTAATTCTCTGAAAGTACACTTTTCCCTCTCCCCTAGCAGCTTTATAGATTTTTCTCTTTATCCTTAATTTTCTGTAGATGTACCACAGTATACATGTATGGGTTGCTTTTTCTTCTGTGTGTTGGTAAGAAGGCTTCTTGAATCTATTGCTTGATAATTTTCATCAGGTTAGAAATGTTTTCAGTCAGTCTCTTAACAAATACTACTTCTACCCATTCTCCCTCAAATCTGCCTGGGACTCAGTTACACACTTTCGATCTCTTCAATGTATCTGTGTTCCCCAATCTCCTCAGTTTTTGCAATCGTTTTTTTTTCCTCTGAATTTTGTCAATTCCCTAGTTGTTCTTTCATTTCTGTATCATCTTCTGTTATACCATGTGTTAACTTCCTAATTTCAGTTATTTTCTAGACTAGAATTTTTATTTCATTTTTTAAAGTCTTTATTTCTCTTCTGAAAATGTGGGACCTTGTTTTTAATCTCTTTGAACAAGTACAGCTATATTTAAGTCTGTTCCTGAGAACTCCAATATCAACAGCCCCTATGGATCTACTATCTTCTGTTGCTTCTACTTGATCATGTTTTACGTGAATTCTTTTTTTTAAATTGTGGTCTGGAAATGCTTGCATGATTTCTCCAGTAACAATCTGAGGACTAGGGTCATGTTCTTATCTTCTAGATAGAATTTATATTTACTTCTGCCAAGTACCAGAGATAAAAGCAACAAACTATAAACATGTTTAAAGTAGAGCTACAGTCCTGTGAAGGTCTATCTACATCAGCTTCACCCCTGCTTCTAAATGTGGCCCTTCAGGGTTCTAGTTGCAAACTGGAGGCCCCCACACACTCTATGTTACAAGACCCTGAGTTTTATTCACTATCTCTCTAACTCTATCAAATGCATTGCTCAGTTTTTCAGATGATCTTCCAAAAATTAACAGAGATCCACTAGATAACAACAGTTCCAAATACTGGTCTTGTTTCCCTAAGCTTGTATTTTCTTCTAGAAATTCATCCTCTTGTTGATTCTCAAATACCTTCAAGTAGGTTGGTAGGTGAGGGGGAGATGGCTTTTCTATTTGTTGTTTGAAGGAAGATTTATTTTCAACTATTTTCTATCCCATAACTGAATGAAGAATTAGCAGCCTCACTGTTTACACTCATTCTCAATGTCTTAATTTCCAAACTTCCTCCACTATTACAGGCAAAAATGCTCTTAAATATTTACAACCTAACATCCTCAATTTTATTTTTAACTATCTACTCTAAAACTTTACCACCAAACCCATTATTCTCTCCATAGTTATCTTTCCAATACCACCCAACCAAACTAAGATCCTGACCCTGCTCCCCTCATGCCTTTAAGCCACCAGCTACCATTCCATTGCTCTCGTTCCCCTCCCTGAGGATGTTTTAAAATGTGGTCTAGACTCAACACCTCTCTTTCCTCCATTACATTCTCCTTACTCTGCCTTGGAATATGACATTTGCATTAGAATCTAAAACAAAATTAAATTTTCAGTACTGCTGCTCAGGAGGGAGAGCATCATTACTAAAACACTGGCATGATCTTAGATGGAGGGAGAAGAGTACATCTTTTTGCTTATTGAATTTTTTACATGTGTGCTGGTGCTGTGGGGGGTGCTAGTGCTGTGGAGGGTGCTGGTGCCCTGGAGGTGCTGGTGTTGTGGAGGGTGCTGGTGCTGTGGAGGGTGCTGGTGCTGTGGAGGGTGCTGTTGCCCCGGAGGTTGCTGGTGTTGTGGAGGGTGTGGTTTTGTGGAGGGTGCTGTTGCCCCGGAGGTTGCTGGTGTTGTGGAGGGTGCTGGTGCTGTGGGGGGTGCTGGTGCCCTGGAGGGTGCTGGTGTTGTGGAGGGTGCTGGTGCCCTGGAGGGTGCTGGTGTTGTGGAGGGTGCTGTTGCCCTGGAGTGTGCTGGTGTTGTTGAAGGTGCCAGCATTGTGGAGGGTGATGCCATGTCTCCCTGTATTCCTGGCCTGCTTGTTCCAGTGCTAGTCCACTCATGGGAACTGCACTTGCCTTCAGGAGCTTTTGTGCCAATGATAGACTTTCTGGAATCGCCTGGGTTTGAGGCTGGGCTCACCTAAGGTCTCTCAGTTGGTGACCTCTTCTTCTCTTTAACCACATGACCTCAGAATCCCTTCACCCCTGTGACCTCCTGCTCATCCTCACTAACCACAGGTGACAGTGTTCTTGAGAAAACATGCAGTGTGAGATCTTGGTGCACTCTAAGAGATTAATAAATGATCATTTATTTCCTTCCTATTTTTATCCCTTTTCTTTCCCTTGAGTTTTTAGCTTCCTGCCTAATGAGCTTGATTTTGTCTGTTAGCTGGGCTCTGAGCTAAATGCTTGCAATCTCCTTCTAGAAGACAGGAAGGTGGCAATATCCCTACTGTCAAGGAATCACCAGAGAGTGGGGCAGACAAGAAATGTCCTGGACAGGATCTCAGCCATTCTGCTCTCAGCCATCACCTCTTCTGAGACCCTCCTCTGGGACCCTCCTCTGGTCCTCTTCACCTGGTTCAGGGCCTCCCCTGGGCTCTATAGGGTCCTTTGAGCACCTCCATACAATTTTGCCCTACCTGGTGCCCCTACATCTGCAGCCTCATTCAGCTCTGATCTAGGGAGGTGCCTGGCCTTCTTCTGTGTTCCCAGTTCCCGGCACAGGGACTGGCATGGAGTTGGTGTTATCTGTGTTTCCATGTGTGTCCCATCCTTTGGGATGGTCACAGGATTCCTCCCTGGCCACAAGACCTGATTCAGGGTTTAGAAATCTGGCTCCTTGTCTGTGGCTGGGCAGGTTCAGATGGAAGACCAATAGGGAAAGCTGGTGGGGATGCCTGTAGAGAGACCCAGAGCACAGTCCAATGGCAGGAGGCCAGAACACAGGACTCTAATCCAAGGACTGGAACTTGCCACTCCTGTCAGTTAAATGCACACATAAAGAGTGAGGGGGAAGCCCTGGAGTGAGGGGCCTGATTCTTTTGAAGAAACTGGCATCTGGAGGCTCTTATTAAAATCAATCAACCACACAAAAGGAAACAAAAAAACAAACAAAACCTCCCCCTTGGACATTTCAGGCCTAACGTTATAGAGTGTTGGTGTTTTAAAATTGTTTCATCCATTAACTGATCCATGCAGCTCTTTGGGCCTCTGTGCTGTGCCCAAACTGTGATTGGGACTTGCTGTATGCTATCCCGCTGGATGCTCCTGGTGCAGCGGGGAGGTTGGGGGGTCACTGCCCCTCTTGCAGAGAACAGCAGGCTCAGAGCAGCTGGGTGAATTCCCTGAGGGCCACACCCAGAAGGCCCGGGAGTTGGGATGTCCTCCCAGGCTCTGAGCATGGGGTCGCCTGCCCTTTGCATGGGAGCTGGGCAAGGCCGCTCACTATGCATGCAGCCGAGTGTGAGTGTAGCCCTGGCTACAGATAAATAGGTCCTCAGGCAGCTGCAGAATGACCTCACCTGCCACTGTTCCTTCTTTATCTGAGGGAAGGTGCGGGCACGGGTTTTGAGCTCGCTAGGTCTCCTCCAACACCAACAGGCAGAAGGCACGAGAACCCCAGAGCCAGACCCTCCCTCCTGCAGTCTTCAGTGACCTCTCTCCCCTGCTCACATGTGCAGTCTGATCTGGCTGCATCCCCAGAGGAGGAGACTTGCAAAGCTCATCTCCCACTTTGGCATTCGCTCCAGCTGATGGTCCCACCCTGCTTCTGTTGCTCCCACAGGTGCCCTGACCTCCCCGGAATGCTCACCCTTCCCTCCTTGCCCTGTGCCCTCTGTGCTTCCCTGCCTTGTCCCTGCTGTCCCTTCTGGCTGGAAACTTTGGCTGCCTTGGCCAGGGTGCCACCTCCCCAGTCCTCCCTCAATGTCGGGCCCAAGGGTGTCTGCTGGTCTCCGCAAAGCCCACTTGCCCTCCTTGATTCCTAACCCAGAGGCAGCTCTGGCCTCTCCGGCTCCCTTCTGGGTCTTCTACTCACTGGACCTGAGCACCCTTGGGTAGGACTGGTGGCCTCTTTCCTCTGTGCACCCAAGTGCCCAGACAGTGCCTCACCAGGATCAGCACCTAGACTTCTGTAGTGACAAGTGAAGGGGCGAGTGAGTGACAAAGAAACCATGCTGACAGGAATACTGCAGTGCTGATCTGATGGTGCTGGCCGCCGCCTCTTCCAGATTCTCACTGACAGCAGGGCCTTGTCTCTTCTCCTCGGCTTCGTGGAGGACACATTCCCATAAGTGCTGTCTTCCGGACCCACCTTCTCGCTGGGATGAGGCCTCCTTTATGGCTCTGCTGATTTTTCATCAAACCCAGGGGCCACCTGCCCTCAGGGGTCTCGGGTTTGCTGACAGTAGCACTGGAGATCAGAGGTTTTACTTTATTACCCATTGTCCTGGTTTTCATTGCTCTTCTTGTTTTATTTTGAGGAAGGTTTTTAGGAAAGTTATTAAGAGGCCTGCTGCCCTCGGCACAGTCATTACTGGAATGAGAAGAATCTGCACTGAGCCCTTGGGGAAAGGCTCAGGTGGGGGTCACCTGATATTTCACTGCTGGCTGTATTTTCCTGAAAATCAGGGCAAGGATGCCGGCCTGCTTTTGGCTGGATGCTTCTCTGGTTTGATGACTACTGCTAAGTGACCTCCAGGAACACATATTGTTATTATCTGATAGTGGAAAGGCAAACGTGGTTTGTTATTTTTTTAACAGAATATTTCCCAAAGAGAGAAAATATATATGCTGCTCTCTAGGAAAGGACAGACTCAGGGTTTAGATGAAAGGCTTGGAGGGTCAGTGATTTGCAGGGCAAGTGACTATGCTGATTTTAATGCTGGTTTCTCATTTTCTGTGATGTGAATCAACCTGAGTAAGTAAATGATGCTTGTTCAAACTTGTGAGCCAGCTGTCAAACTGTTGGAAGTCTAAAATCGACTACAGGTGGAGTATGTACACGAGAGAAATTAGCAACCGCTTTATTCCTGCCCTTGCCACAAGCTGGTTCACTAGGACATCAGTGTGTAGAAGGCACTGTGTAAAAGGGGACAGTATGTGGGCCTGGAATTTTCCACACGGGTTTATACCAGGTAAGCCAATCATTTCACCTTTCTGACTCTGCTTTCCAATCTGTAAAGTGGGATGATGACGTCTACATCACAGGCCTGTTTCAGGCCTGAGTGAGGTCATTTAAATGAACACTCTTGTTCCTTAGAGGTCCCGTGAATGTGAGCTTCCTTTTGCCATTACATGATAGCTTCCTTTCTGGGGACTGGGCCTTCCTGCTGGATGAAGTGCTCCCACCATGCCAGGTCTCTGGTGGGAGGCCACACCTGGTCCCTGTGGGGCTGCCATCCCCACTGATGCTGCCCAGCTCAGCTACTGCTCTTCATGTCCCCTTTCTGTGGGACCAGTTTGGCTCTCCATGCCTATCCCATTCTTTTTACCTATGATGAGTAAAATCATAGTAGACCAACTGATTGCTCTTTTTCTAAAGAAATCTTCAGTGGTTCCTCACTTGCTGTGGACCACCGTGTGAAATCCTTAGCACAGAGGGCAGACTGCCAAAGGCACTCCTTGCTGCAGCCCCTGTTCCTTATCACAGATGTGCTGCAGGCCTGGGCTCCAGGGTGTCATTGCTCTGAAAAGCTGCTTTCCACACCTGTGCTCATTACCTATGAAGTCTGCTCTACCTCTATTTCCATCCCCTGTGTCTGCCTGTGACCCAGCTCAGGTCTCATTTCCTCCTGGGGAATTAAGGGGTCCTGAGCTCCTATAACACCAGCATTTCTCAGCACCCTGTAGCATAGTGGGTGCCAGGCTAGCTCAGGTGCAGGTAAGAGCCACGGAGTCAAGACTCAGACCCTGAGAGTTGGGTAGGAGCAGGCTTGTGGCAAGCAAACTGCAAACTCATTTATTGCAGGAAAAACCATAAATTTTATAGACTTTTAGCCCAATCACAATGTGCCATGGGGGATCAGACCACCAGGTCCCTATACAGTTTTGCTTGGTAACACTAGGTCAATTTAGGGGCAATTGTTTATTTTCCTAAGTGGTCAGAGCAGAATGCTCCTCTCTGCAAGTTTACACAATTGAGACATTAACTGCTGTGAGCCAAGAACTAGGATTTCTCCCAACATTGTAGTGGTACCTCAGCTTTTCTAGTGTTCTCCTGCTCCTGCCTGGGTGGTTGCAGGGCTTCATTATGGCATCCAGGTCCTAGTGAGGTAGTAAGAGGGAGGCACTCATGGAAGGTGGAGGAACATCTTCAGGTTGTTATTTATAAGCAGTAATGTTAATAGTTTCCATTTCACTGAACTCCTGGATGTGTCCCGTAGTTTGCTAGCCACATCCCCCTTTGTCTTTACTGTCCTTGTGAGTGGGCATTGCATCTGAGTTGCAGACGAGAGATGGAGCAGCAGGATAGTTAGCGGTCATCAGGCTCACACAGATTAGGGGCAGGTGCTCACGTGCACACACACATGATACACACTTTGTCAACATCAGTTTCTGAATCTGGAAATTCTGTACATCGGGGAAGAGCCTAAATGAAACTCAACTGAAAAGTGGTAGCTTGGATTCTAAAAGCTTGCTGCATGTCCCCATTTGCCAAGCATTGGGTTGTATTTTTCTTCTTCACTGTCTTTGAATAATCTGTTTGACCAGATCCTGAAGTGCATTGATCCAAAAGGAAAAAAATAAGAAAACAGTTCCCAAGGGAGAAATGTCATTGTCCTCAAGCTTGCCACACAACCTGCTTCATGATCCCACTCACAGGGGGATAGCCACTCCTGATGCTCATTACCTGGGCCTCTGCTGCTGCAATGTGGGATTATATTAAATCTGAGTTTTTGTTTTTATGAATTCATGGTGCTCAATCTCTCGGAGCTGTCGGGGTCAGACAGACACCAACAAAGTGGCTGCATGCGCAGCTCCTCATGTCACTACTGTGCTCCAAAATTATAAGAAAACTGGTTGTCATAGTAACTGCCATGGAGGCCCAGCTTCCCCCTGAAGTTGCTGACAAGCTCCACAGCTCTGTGACCCTAGCAGTCAGAGGACCTAGTTCTCTAAGTGTGCTCATCATGAATCCATCCTAATTCTCTATAGTCTGAGCTTGGTTTTACTTTGCAGCATGACAGACCCAGGTTCATGTGTTTGTTCTATGACTTACGGGCCATGTGAACTTGGGCAAAGACATCTAATTTCCAGGAGCCTCAGTTTCCATTTCTGCAAAATGGGAATACCAATGGCATAGTGCTTCTGTGCATGACGTACCTAGCACAACTCCTGGCATGCAATGGCCACTGATATATATTAGACATTTCCTCACTCACGCTGAACAAATGGAATATGAAAACATTGGGAGTATACAGTTATTATTAATTTTAGTAGTAGTTGTGGCTTGAAAATCAGATTATTACACAGAAATTCTAGACTGGATCACATATAGGAGGTGGGGAGAGAGGACATAAGTAAATATTGAATTAGATGGAATTGACTTAAATTCAGATTTGTTTTTACATTGCCTTTCCTCAAGCTAAAAATAAATCTCTAATCTCCAAGTTCTCCAAACTGAGTAGGGAAAACTTGTTTTGGGCTTCATTCTCTGGAGCTCAGTTTTCCCATCTGTAATAGAGGTGTTGGGTGAGCTGATCTTCCAGGGTCTGTTGGCAGTGATGTTTTTGGACAGTGATTCTCAATTAGGGATGATGTTTTTCCCTAGAGGCCCTTTGGACATTCTGAAGGTGGTTGTTGCTTGTCACAACTGTGTGTATCTTTGTGTGTGTTAGCATCCGGCAGGCAGGTCAGGGATGCTCATAAACATTGTGTGATGCCCAGGACAGCCCTCTACAATGAAGAATCATTCTGCCTCAAATGTCAACAGTGCAGGGCCCAGAAATTTCCATCTAGAATTTACCAGTGTGTTCATTGGGTCTAGAATCAGGAATCACACCATAGTCGTCCACCAAGATAAGCTAGATTTGTCTACCATTTCAATTTTTTATCCTTGAATGTCCTAGAGGTCTAAAGCCTCATGAAAACCAGTAAAGGTAAATACCAGAAGACTTCTCAAGGTGGAAGAGGGCTTCATAAAAATGGGTGGCTGCGGGAAGCAGGAAAAGTATATTCCTTTGTTGTTTTCCTTGGTGCTGCATGACTTTCAACAGACCAAACATGATCATTTAATGCTGAAGCAAAATACACTGAATGCAATTTCAGGACCATAAATAGCTTTATTATTTTTTCTTTAGAGGATGATAAAAATAAGTTACATGTATTTAAACTACTTCCCTCATTTCCAGCTCCTGTCTTGGGTCTTGACAGTCCACACACCATCAGGATGTTTCTCCTCTAAGACTCACCCACGATCACTTCCTTCCCCTGTGGAGACTCTGGCCTTTAGGGTGAAATCCGAACAACTCAGCTTTGATGTGTATTTTCCATGGTTCTGGTCACTCTAGGACAGAAACAGCCCCTAATCCAGTTCTATAGCCCCTGCAACTTTCAAGAGGACAGTGGCTTTGAAAAGAACAGTGGTCAGTAACTGTTTTTGGTACTAGGGATTGAACCCAGGGGCACTTAACCACCGAATCACATCTTAGCCCTATTTATTTATTTATTTTGAGAAAGGTCTCTCTGAGGTACTTAGGACCTTGCTAGGTTTCTGAGGCTGGCTTTGAAGTTGTGATCTTCCTGCCTCAGCCTCTTGGGCCACTGGAGCTTTTGTTTTTAAATAAGAGTAACAGGTACGGATGCACAAAATCAGTAGTGTGGGAAAACATAGGCATTGAGTCTCCCTTTCTTTCCCTTCATATTCCTTCTTACCCCAAATATCCATTTTCCAGGTCCATGAGATCCAAATTGGATGCCCCTGGGCCAATGTGGCCATACACATGTAAATTAATCAAAATGCAGTGAAATCCATAGTTTAATTCTGCAGTTATATGGGCGACACTTCAATTGCAAACAGCCACGTGAGCCTGAGGGCTGCCATGTTGGACAGGGCAGGTTTATAAAGCATTCTGGCCAGTGCAAAACATTCTATTGGACATCCCAGGAACCATTTCTCATGTTCCTACCCAGAAACATTTTCTTCATGTCAATATTTACATTTATATGTGCAAATGACATTTGCTACCTTCCTTCATTTTCTCAAATGGGATTATTTTATACACATTCTTCTGTATCTTGCTTTTTTCTCTTCATAATATGTCTCGGAGATCCTTCCACATTAGCACTTTGAAATCTTTTTTTGTTCTTGTCAATTGCTGTAGACTGAAGCTGCTTCATCATGGCTTTAATTAGCTCACTATTGTTGCTCTAGCTTTTGGTCTTCTGATGCTAAAACTCATCCTGCAGTAATCTTCTTTGCCCTGTGTGTGCACACGTGCATGTGCACACACACACACACACACACACACACACACACACACACACACACACACACACTGTGCTATGTTCTGGATGTCCCTGTCACCTTCAGTTTCATGTGTTGAAATCCCAACTCTCAGATGGTGGTATTAGGAGGCAGGACCTCTGGGTGGGTGATTAGGTCATGAGAGAGGAGCCCCCCACATGGGATTAGGGCTCACGTAAAGCAGTCTTGAGCAACTTCTCTGCCCCTTCCACCAAGTGAGAACATATTGAGAAGGTGCTACCTAGGACAACAAAGTGGCTCTCACCATATACTCAATCTATAGACATTGTGATCTTGGATTTTGCAGGCCTCTTAGGAACAGTGAGAAATAAATTTCTGTTGTTTATAAGTCATTCAGTCTGTGGTATTTTGTAATAGCAATCCAGAGGGACCTGCGCATGTGTATTTGCACATGTACACACACACACACACACACACACACACACACAAACAATTACATACATATTACAAATGTATTTGTAGGTTATGAGTATCTTCAACCTTAGGAATTTTGCCAGAGGATAGGTAAATCTTCAGTTTTAACAGGTTTTTTTTTTTTTTTTTTTTTTGCTGAATGCCTTCCAAAAAATTTCCACCAATCTATACTTCCTTCATAATGTCTAAAAATGTGTTCTTCCCAGATTTGTCAGCACCAAGTTTTACAAACTAAATTTTTTGCCAATAAGGTAGATAGAAAATTATACATGTGTTAATAATAGATTTTTTGTCACTGTGACAAAATACCTGAGAAAAGCAACTTAAAGGAGGAAAGATTTATTTTGTTCCTGATCTCATAGGCTTAGTCCATTGTCAACAGGCTCTCTCATTTCAGGGCCTGAGGTGGTGATCTCATGGTGAAGGGGCAGGTAGGGCAAGGTAGTCACCCCACGGCATCCAGAGTAGAAAGGAGGTGCAGGGTTGAAATAAACTCTTCAAAGGCATTGGCCCAGGGCCCCCTCTTCCACCTACCACCCCTTAAACTTTCTATCACCTCCAATGATGCCACCATCTGGGAACAATCCTTCAGCACGTGAGCCTTTGGAGCACTTTCCAAATCTAAACTGTAATACAACCTCATCTTTTAAGTTTGCATATCTGTCCTTATTGGTGAGATTGAGCCTCTTTCTATTCTCTGTTTTTTTTCTTAATATATATTTATTATACATATTAATGGGGTTCAGCATGATATTCACACACAGTATATACACACAAACACAGTGAGCACTGAGAAGATCCAACCTCCCTTTACCCACCCTTCCCTCCTCCTGTTCCCATCCTCTGTAATCTCTAATCTACAATCAGGTTGACTATTTTTGTTTTGTTTTGTTTTGTTTAGAATTTCCACATATGAGAGACAACATGCAATACTGCTCTTGTCTTTCTGAATCTGGCTTATTTCACTTAATGTCCTCCAGGTCCATCCATTTTGCTGCAAAGGTAGAATTTCATTCTTCTTTATGACTGAATAATATGCCATTGTGTGTATGAATGTATGTGTGTGAATACATACATATGCATGGATATATACATTATCTATATATCAATTGCATTTTCTTGGTTCATTTATCTGTTGAAAGGTAACTAGGTTGGTTGCCTGTCTTTGCTATCACAAAGTTCTACAGTGAATGTGGGCACTCAGGTATCTCTTTGGTGGGTAGTACTCAGGGCTGTGTGGATCATTTGGTAGGCCTTATTTTTAGCTTACTGAAGAGCCCCCTGCTCTTTGATGCCTTTCACCAACAGTGTGAAGAGCTCCCCTTTCTCCACTTCCTTGCCAGCATTTGTTAGTTTTGTTGTTGTTTTGATGATGTTTATTGGTTATTTGACCTTTGGTATTATCCTGGAAACCGTCCTGTTGGTTGGACTAATTTGAGTTCCTTCCTGCTGATTTGCATGCCTCTTCCCAAAGCTATAGACTTGGTCTTTCTACTTTGTTTGCTATTTTCTCAGTTCTTTTCTGCCTTTTGGTTTTGTTTATGGTATAAGCTCTTTTTCAATTCTACAGATTTTTACTTTGCCTTAATTAAATTTCATCACTAATTCCAGAAGGCATAAAAGAAAACATTGATAAATTTGTCTTATAAAAATTAAGGCTTCTTCCACCCTAAACTCATGTTTTCTTCTGGTATGTTTATGGTTTTATTTTTTATGTCAAATGTTGTTCTATCTGGAATTTGTTTCTTGAGTCAAGAGTAAATTAGGTATACAATTTTTCTTTCTTTTTGAATGGCACTTTTCTGGTTGTGAGAAGATCTTTAGTTAATCCTTTGCCTCTCTGATTTGACATGTGACCTTTATTCAGACCCTGCATTTCCATAAGTATCTCAGTTCATGTCAGTTCTCTTTTTCTTCCATTGTTCTGACAGCTCTTTGGTATCATATAACAAATTTCTTCAGTTACATAGTTTTATAATACATCTTACTATCTGTCCTAACTGTTCTTTCCTCATTCCTCTTGCCTTACAAAAGTCTTTACCCATTCTTCCATGTTTGCTTTTCCAAATACATGGTGTTTTTAGTTTCCAAAGCACTCCCGTTACTTTTTAATTTGGATTGCTTAAATTTATAGATTAATCTGAGAAGAAGCAATCCCTTTAAAATACTTTCTGTCTGGAAACAAGATTTAATATTGTGTCTGTGGAATTCTTCGTGTCTCTTTAACATCACCTTTCCAATTCTTGTGGTATTTTACCTATTTTTGATGCTTTCTTTCACTGTATTTTCGAACTGGTTTTTATTTATACTTTTATTTTTTTCCCTGTTTTGCAGTGTTGGGGATTGGAGCAGGGCCTCAGGTGTGCTGAGCAGGTGCTCTGCCTCCAGTTATATTCCCAGCCTTTGTCTTTGAATCTTGAACACTTGTTTGCTGCCAGGCAGTTACCAGCTTCTCTTATGGTTGCTAATGAGTTGTTTAAACATTTGATTCTATAGATGTTTCTAGATATATCCTTGATTCATCTTCCCCAATATTAATATTGCTTCTCATTTTCTGATATTTGTTTTTCTTATGTTATTTCCTATTTCCAACTTTTATATTCCTAATGTCATTTTCTTGTCTAATTACATTGGTCAGAATCTTGAGATCTGTAGTTTCTAGTGTTTTGTCTCTTAAATTTTCATGGATATACCCAAAAATGTCCTTCCTGCCTTTGTAGAGATGATCATATGGTTTGTCTTTGACTCAATACTATGATAAATTACATGAACATTTTTTTAAGATATTAAGCCATTCTTATATGTTCTCATTTCTTCATCATGTACCCTGAGTCCTGTTTACTAGTATATTATTTAAAGATTTTGCTTAAATCATATTGTGTGTTTTTGTTATTATTTGTATTATCTTCATCAGGTCTGGTGTGTGTCTGTGTTATTCTTTGTGTTATCTTCGTCAGGTCTGGTTTAAAGTTATGCTGCCTCCAAATATTTGAACACAGTGTGCCTTTTTCTTTCTCGAGGCCCTAGAAAATTGGAACTCATAGAGATGTAATCTGTTTCAGTTTTTTAGAAAAACATAATTAACCCATAGAATCACCTGAATTAGTGTTGTTGGGAGAGTGTGTTAATTTTCAGTAAACAGGTGAGGAAATAATAAACAAATTCCATTTATACCCAACTGCCTCTCTAAAACTTTGAGAGATTATGTTTTGAAACAAATCCATCATCACTCCTTAATTGTAGCCCCCTTTGGCAATTTTTTCTCCAAGTGGCCTCATTCAGTCAATTCACATTTATGGAGTGGCCGCCATGTCCCAAGCCTTGGGGTATGTGTTGTGGGTGATTCATAGAAGCACAAGACATGGTGCACAATCTAATGTTCCCAGGATGCTATCATACAGTGGAAACTTCCATTTGTAGGAATTTGATTCTAAAGCATCACCATTTATCATTGACTATTAATAGAACTTGGGACTCTGTATTTACAGATTACCTTTTATGCATCCCTTAGTCATTTTTGAATCTAGAGAACACTATCTCATAAGATACAACAGACTGCCTTTCTTTTTTTTTTTTTTTTTTTTTTTTTTTTTTTTTTTTTTGGGTCTGGCTCCTGTTTCTGATGCATGTCTGCAAAGTTCAACCACATTATTCTATGAGCTGGGGAACCATCCAACCTGCTTTGTCTGTGACTCATTTCTTTACCTCCCTAAGTTTTAGGTCTTTTATCTGCAAGATGGAGATACTTATTTTATAGGATTCTCAGATAACACATGAACAGCATCAAAAAACAGTTGGCACCAGAAAACATAAGTCTATCTGCTTGAGTTGGTGTCTCCCCACAAGCCAATGCAGTCTTCAGCTACGAAGTACCCTGGGTTGCGTATACTCACTTGGGTCTGGATTATTCTTACAGTTCTTGTCTTGTATCTTCCTTCCTTTCAAATTTATCCCCTCCAGATCAATTTCCATTCAAATTGCCAAAGTGATATTTAAATTCAGGTTTAACAGTGTCCATGGACATTGGGTGTTCCATGCCTGCCAGCTCTCCTGCACTCCCAGTGAGCTCCTTGTCTGGCACCCACCCTGCTTCTGCAGGCTGACTCGGCTCAGCAGAGAAGCCCATCTTTCACTACCATGTACAGCTCCATGTGTGTGCAGGCTGTTCTCTCCATCTGAGGCCTGTTACCCCTTGCCTGCTCCATCCAGGCTGGCTCAGGTGTGCCATCTTGATCGCATGGCTCCACCTCGCCTCCTAATGAACTCTCCCCAGACCACATCTCTGCGTCCATGTGCCTGGCCCCATGGCTCATATTAATTAGGCATTCCACCTGTATCTGTGGTCCAGGGGACAGTCAGAGTTCTGGAGTTACCTTGTAGTGTTTGAATAAGACATTCTCCATTTCAGTTCTCTGAGGAGTCCCAAGAAATTGTTCTTTAAAACAAATGAGAATGAGATCAAGAAAACCGATGGCATTTATAAGCTGCAGGAGATGATGGTGAAGTGTGACTTATTGAGCAGATCCTAGACATAGCACAAGGGGTGGGGGTTCGAGGGTCCTTTCATTTTTGTCCATCCATCAGAATGGCCTAAGTCTTTTGCATATCAGTCATTCATATATTCTTATTTATCCTAAATCAGTATCTTAATATTCCTTATTAGGTTTTTAAAACTTGTTTTTTAACTGACTTATAATATTTGTACATCTTCATGAAGTACTAGGTGATGTTTCAAATCATTATATATATTGGGTAATCATTAACTCAGGATAATTAGCATATCCATCATCTTGGACTTGTATTACTTCCTTATGTTAAGTATATTCAGACCTTCTGTTGTTTTGAGGCCTATGTTGTGTAATTGGGCATGAGCTCACTCTGCTGTGTTGTGGCTCTGTCCTCCCTAACTCTGACATTGTACCCACTGGCCAGCCTCTCCTTCATCGCTTCTGACCTCCAGCCTCTGGTAACCACCACTCTGCTCTAAGCTTCCATGAAATTCACATTTTAGGTTCCACATACAAGTGAGATCATGTTTGTCTTTCTGTGACTGGCAGTTCATTTAACATAGATCCTTCCTTCAGATCCATAAGTTGTTGCAAATGACAGAATTTGTGATTTCATGTGGCTGAACAGTATTCCATTGTGTGCAGATAACTTTTCCTTACCCACTTACCTATCCATAGACACTTAGGTTGTCTCAATAACCTGGGTATTTTTGAATAGCACTGCAATAAACATAGACAGGCAGAAGGAAGTCTCTCTGGCACGCTGCTTTCATTTCCCTTCTGGGTAGTCCCAGCAGTGGGATTGGAGGGTCAATTCTTTGAGGAACGTCCATACCATTCTCCATAGAGGCTGGGATAATTCACCTTTCTACCAGCAGTGTGCAAGGGTTCTGCTTTCTCCATATTCTCTCTGCATTTATTATTTTTTGTCTTTTTGATGGGTGAAGTCTCATTGCGATTTTGATTTGCATTTCTCTTGTGCTTAGTGATGCTGAGCACTTTTTCCTGTCTCCACCAGCTCATTACTGCTTGGATTTTTATGTTTATTTCAAGTGGAGGCCAGGCCAGGACTCCTCACACCCTTCACCTACCTGCTGCCCATGGAGACCAGCACAGGTGTGATGGAGCAACCCAGAGTCACCTTGTGGAGCTACTCTCTTCTTTTCCAGCAACATCAATGACTTTACTGTTTGACACCCAGCTCTGTGGTGCCTCCTTCAATAAAGTGGAGGCGGGGAAAGGCCAAAAATAAGACAGGAGAGTGGATGCTGAGATAGCATCTCCTGGGTTTCAGAAGACACACTCACTGTGATTCTCATCTCTTTTGACTTTCACAGTGGCCCTGATGGACGTGATTGGAATCACTCCTTTCAGAGGGAGGACAGAGAAGCAACTCACCCACAGTCATGCAAGTTAGGGACCATGTGGGCATTCCCTGGGTTGCCAATTTTTTCTGCCTTCTGGACTCTGGGTATGTTATTGCTGATGCAGTGCTTGTCTCTGGTCAGGTTTCTAGAGAAACCCTAATCTAATTTATTGCTCACCCTCTTCATGTCAGGGTACTGTTAGCCTACTGCCTCCAGTTTATGCCCACTCTTGTTCCTTCCGTTTACCTCATTGCAACAGTGATAATTCCTGTCATAATATAGCTTGAGCACCCTTCATCCAAAATGCATGAACTCCAATTTTAGATTTTGTGTCTGTCTCAACCTGCAATCATTTGTGTCTCAGGCACACCTGATACTTGGAGTCTGAAGGTGACCTCAAACAGTGGTAGTTATATAGTTTCAGCAGTTAGGCTGTGACATGTATGAGGTCAGGTATGGGATTTCACTTATGGCATTATGTCTTCACTCAAAAATTTTCATATTTTAGAGCACTCTAGATTTTGGAACATCATGGATTTTGGATTTTGGATTAGTGATGCTTAACCTATTGTAACTGTGGAGACAGTGGAGGAGCTGTGTGGACTGCTTAGGGTGGTACATGGCATAGGTGGGCATTTGATGCATGGCAGAGGTCACTGAACCACACAGCCTGGAAGTTGCCTTCCATGAATTCTGGAAAAGGCAGAGCTGTGATAAAAATGAGATGAACACAGCAGGTTGTGTGTTTACTCAGCACCTACTGCAGCCCAGGCCTGGACAGATGCAGAAGCCACTGTGGTGCATCCTCAAGTGCTTAGCCCCAGAAGCAGTCATTTCAGTCCCAGCATGTTAGTGTACAGGCAGGTGGCAAGCTCCTGTCCTTGGCTGGCTCATTGTGGCTTCTTGCTGGGGAGTCTGTAGCAGAGGGTGCTGCATCCTCTCCGCATCTCCTGCTGACCTTATTTTTCATGTCCAGGAAGTGCTCCTGACCTGAACCTCACCTCCAACCCTGTGGTCTGTCCACAACTATGCAAGGAAAGCTTTCACAAAGGCAGGGACACCAACAGCTAGCTCTGGGCCATGGAGCCCCTCATTCTGCCAGGGCTGTGGAAGGCACAGTTGAATGAGCACACAAACCCTTGGACCCAAACTACAGCCACTTTAGGACCTCAGTGGGGGAAAGGTACTTTCTCTAGGTCCCAGGCCTTTGTTTTAATCCCAGTTGAGTGTCCCTCTCTGTGGCCTCCAGCTGGCCATGTGCACAGTCCTGCGTTACCAGATGATGGCCTGGAGTTTGTGAAGTCAGAGAGCCTTATAAGGGACATGCAGCCAGAGAGAGAGGGCGATATCTGCCCCAATAAAACCATGAGAAAGTTAATTAAGGCTGTGACTCACCAGGCCATCTTGACAAAACAAGCCAGGCCTCTGGCTATTTTAGTGGCCAGAAGTTGAGCAATTGGCTGTCTTTGTGAGTGCTTCTGAATATCTTTAATTAATCACAACAGGAATACTATCCAGCCCTAGAGAACCTTTGCTTCCAGCATCGTTGGAAGTCCTCCCAGGATACCTGGGAGATGATGGATCCTTGTATTGAAGATCAGGAGACTGAGGCTCAGAGACGTGGCATTGCTTCCTTAAGCTCACACAGCAGGAAACAATGAAGGACATGCCAGAGCCTAGGTCAGTCTGTTGTTGGACTTGGCTCCTCCTCTCAGTTCCCTTGCTGTGCTTTCAAACTGCTTGGTGCTAGTCTCTGAATAGCCAGAACTGAATTACTGGGCCACCTGTATGATGAGCTCTCCATTGACTCTCTCATTTTCTTAATAATAAATTAAACTCATTTTCATAGAAACAGCAGATACACTTTGTGAACTTGCTGCTCAAAGTCCTCTTGCCTGCCCATTGGGACAGGGTTGTAGATAGGGTCACTTCCTATGGAAACAGCAAGGCTAGAATATAGGTCTTCTTAATTTACTGAGTTGCATTTTGTGAACAATGACCCTGTTAACACTGGTGGGGGTTTTCTTGTCTGTGTCATTTTTCCAAAATGCTGATAGACAAGATTGTGATGGAAGCTTAATGGCCAAGGCAAGAGGAAGGCCCAGGAGTGGTGAGCAGATGCCAGAAAGAACAGGCTCCAGCTGGCCTGGCTGTGTGGTCCTGGGAAGTCCTTTGCGGACCTTAGGAAGGTGGGAACCACAGCATTTTCATCCCACCATCGCTGTGGACTTAAAATACAGCAGTGCTTGTGGCATCCAGGGCTGCCCTGTGGCAGATGCTCAGTGGGTGTGATGTCCTTATCCCCTCCCCCAGGTCCCTCCACAGGGTGGAGGTAGCAGGCTTGTGCCATTTGTGTGTACCTGCTCCAGACCCCTTTGACTCCTCACCCTTCCCACACGGTAATGGGTCCCAGGTGCCCGTGGTGTCCTGGGGATCTGGCTCTACACTCAACTGCAGGCCAGTCACCCTCCCCACCTCTCCCTGGAGCTGTCCAAAGCAGATTGATGATGATTGGCTGTCTGGTCTTGGCCTAACTGCTTTTGGAAACTTATTTCTTACAAAATAGGGATCAATAGCTCTGTTGCCTAGGGTTGTTGAAAGTTTTAAGTGAGCAATGAACAGGAAATAGTGAAAGTGCTCCTGGACATTCTGCCCTCAATCTCAAAACTGGGAAATCTCACATGAAGTTCGCAATCACCATCTGTCCTTGAGCTGACCGGTCTGCCATTGTAGGACCTCATTCCCTCACTCCCTGACAACAAACCAGAGCCAAGCAGCTCTGCTATGTGGTGGGGGCAGGTTTCCCAGGAAGCGCAGAGCTCCACCTGGGCCAGGTCTTCCTCCTGGTGCTTTGTGCTTGCAGCCAGGGGCTGAGGAGGGACAGCCCCAACCCCTTGACAGGTTGTAGTGGGTGCACATGTTTACAGCTAGGCTGTGTTTGCTTTACACCTTGTAAAGACACACACATGTGAATTAAGGCCTCAGCCTCCTACAGTAAGAGGTTCATTGTCAACGTATCCTCTGGCCCAAGCTGAATGGCAGTTTGAACTTTTGAAATGAAAAATGCTTCAGGGGCAAGAGATTTATTTCCTGTATAAGCAGGGCCCTGAACCCTCATTTCTCCTTTCTAATGATTATGCCAATAGCACATTAAATTGGGAAATGAGTTATTATTTTGGAATGTTCCAATGTAAATGGTGCTTTTTCTCTTTCAAGGATTCTACAGATATTAATGAATTCCTGACTCCACACCCCAGAATCGCATTTCTATACCAGTCCTCCTCCATGTGGGGAATTTTCCTCTCTGAGTTCTGAAAGAGATTCCTGAATTATTGCTCATATAAAGTTTGAGGCCACAGATATTTCATTTTCCATTTACTTTCAAAAGGAAATTTATTTAGCAGGCTTCACTGGGCCTTAGGGAACGAGCTTCTCTAATGGATTTTTGGGGTTTTCTGTGGGGGCTGACCAAACATTATGATAGCCCATGTGCTTGGTTTGGGGATGTGGGCACCCTTTGAATTTCAAGAAATCACTCCAGTAGTGGCCACTGTGGCCCTGGGAGGGAGCCCTGAGGGCACTCAGCCTCTGGGTCAGACCTGGATTCAGGTCGCTGCCACTCCACTGGATATTTGAGTTTCCTCAGGCAAATGACTTAAGTTTTCTGGGTTTCATTTTCTTCATGTATAAAACAGAAAAAGTGATAGGGCCTCCCTTAGAGGGTTGGTTTAAAGAATATTAATAGTAAGTAAAGCTAAAATGTAAAGCTAAAATGACTATACAGTGTTTAAAACATTGTAACATTCTTGTACATCTTTTCTAGCTTTTCAGCTGTGGGGATGCAGCCCAAAGACAAAGCCAAACCCTCTTTAGGAACTTCCCCCAGCCGAGGTATGATCAGACTGAAGGGCAGTACCCAGGGCCATCCATTAGGTAGCCCAGTCCCAGACGGTCCTGTCACTTAAGGTTGGCACTGCTCCCCAGGGTGGCCTTTTACAGGAACAGTTTTGGTGCCCTCACTTAGAAGGTGCTTACTGAGCAGGTACTCTTTCAGAACAAAGCCAGAGGTGGCCTGTGGGACCTCGCTTCACTTTTCAGTGCTTGATTGCTAGGCGTTGCTCTGACTCCCATTTCATGGCTGGAGAAACTGAGGCTTCTAGATGTCACACCGCCTTCACAGTCACCTGAAGGACAGTAGGGGGACAAGCTGCAACTGAGGGCAGCCAGCAGCTGGCAGTCTCCATCCTCATCCCAGCATCTCCTGAAACCTGAAGGGAATGATTTCTTTTCTTCCCAGTAGGCCAAATGGGTCAGCAAACACTCTGGTTATCTCCTGTCCCCAGGTGTGTGCCTGAGTCTGATGAATACAAAGTAGAATGAAGTCTTTAGTACTGAAGGAATGTGGTCTGATAGATGCAGAAGAAAGCCACTCAAAACACGGAAGTGCCATTCAACCCCAGGCTGCCTTCACCCGCCAGCTCCTGGGCTCTGGGCTACTGCTCCATGCCAGGCACAGTGCTTGGTGTTCCCACAGAGTGATCTGCTTGCTCCTACGTCAGTGCTTCAAGGTAGTTATAGTGATCCCAGTTCCCAGGCAAGGCCAGTTCCCATGGCTGAGGCCATGGAGATGTGATATGAGAACCAGGAAGTGAGAGAGTCAGAAAGCAAGCCTGGGGGTTCTGGCCTCAAAACCGAGGTCTGGGCATTGCCCTCTGTTATGTCTTTCTCAGGTCAGAAGAGATGATGGAAGGTGTTCTATCTGAGGTCAGTGAAACAGGTCCATTGACCTAAGAACATCTGGGCCTTGAGGGGGAACGTGGCTTCTGGTTGTGTAGAAGCAATGTTGGTGAGCACTTGCCTGGATCAAATATATGCAGGCTCAGCCCTTCCTCACCAGCATCAGTCCCTGCACAGGGATGGGAGGAGGTTTCTCATGCCAGAATCTTTTCTCCTTGGATGCCCTGCTAAGGAGGTCTGTATGTAAGGACAGACTCTAAATGGAAGACAAATGTCTACTCTGTTCACCTGGTAAGCAGTCGAGAAACCAGAGGGCAGCTTCTTTTGTGAGCAAAGCCAGGGCATGTGGCTCAGGAGGAGCCCTGAGACAATCTTCATCTTCTCATCCTGTTGGGCCCACTTCACTCCAGGGAGGGATCTCACTCTGCTGTATAGTTCATTTTCAACTTCTCTAACAAAATGCCTAAAGCTAGGTTTATAAAAAGAAAAGAGGTTTATTTGGCTCATGGTTTGGAGTCTGAAAGTCCAATGACATGGCACCTGCTCCTTCTAGGTCACCCTGGACTATATTACATCACCGTGGTGGCCCTCATGATGGAAGTGTGGGGGAGAGGGAGATCCCATGGAGAGACAGGAAGCCAGAGAGCTGGGAAGGGCCTGAACTCTCTAATGGGAACCAATCAGGGTTCCATGTGAACTGTCTGAACTCTCTTTCAAACGCCGATCCTCCAGGTGACCTAGCACTGCACACAGTGTCCACTTCTTCAGGCTTCTTCCAGCTCCCACATCTCCACACCTGTGTCCTTGTTTCCACCACACAAACTCAAACCCTATCCAGACCACAGCAGTAGCCCAGAGGGAACTAACCATGACCAGAGGAAAAACCATAAGGTAGCATGTAGGAGAAAGTGTGCTTATTTCCAATGTTGGTGTCAGGCTCGCTAAGTGGTAGCCTAAGCCATGATGCCACAGGGAAGGAGAGGCATGGATCCCACACTAGATGGCCTGCTCCTTCTTGCAGGAAGAATGAACCCTTATCCTCATCCTGACCCTTGAGGCAAGCACAAAAAGAAGAGACATTAGTGGGTCCCAGGCTCCGGTAGGCAGACAAGAAACAGGAGGGGTTGGAACCTGATGACTGCCATTCAGGCACAGGGTCCCTTGTAAAGTCGAGCTCCTTCCAGGCTCTGAAGTGTGAGGCACATTTCTCCAGTGGGGAAATCAGGAAAGCAGATGGAGATTGGAGCTGTGTTGAGATCCCCAAGACCACTCCAGGCTCAGTGATCCACCAGGAGGAACCAGGGACTCAGCATGTAGCTGTGTGCTTGGCTATGACATATTACAGTAAAGGGACCTGCAGCAAAGTCACCCAAGGGAGAAACAGCAGGTGGCCAAGCCCAGAGAGAAGTGAGTCCTCGAGTCTCCTCCCAGTGCTCAACACCCCACCCCTTGATAATGGTCGTGATGGTCTGCCTACCTGCCATGCTGGTAGAGACCCAGTGCCCAGAGTCCTACTGGGGCTGAGCACCTCCTCAAGGCCCAGAGGCCCAGAAGGAAGGCACACGTGCTGCCCAGACCCCATTGCACACCCAGCCTGGGCACCGGGAGCCTTCCTGCCAGCCCTGGGAACAGGATCACACCTAAAGCCCAGGTTTCCAGATGCTGCCAGGGAGTGAGCAACTCAGACATGCTAGTGACACTCTCCTGCAGAAAGGCTCCATACCCAGCCCAGGCCTGGTGGTCTGTGTCTGTCTTGAAGGAGGTGCAAGGAATAGGAAGTTGGGCAGAGATCCCTCTGACTCTAACTGAGGCAGGAATGGAAATGCTCTCTCCCAGGAGCAGCCACTGCAGGAGACACTGCAGTGCAAGGCTATGGTGGTGGTGGGCACCATTTCCCACCCTGCAGGAACTACAGGAAGACACAGATGCATTTTTCTGGCTGGGGAGTCCCTGCTGGTGTGCTAGTGTGCCATCCACTGGAATCTGGAGAAGATGATTTCTAATTTTCCAAACCAATTTTTGCTGACCTGACCTTTTTTTTTTTTTTTTTTTTTTTTCCTTTTTTTAATCAGCTCTTCTGCCAAGAAAGGAGATTGAGGGAATGAAAGTAGCTTAATGAAACAAGCAACCTGAGCAGCAGTGTTTGCCTCTCCATGGAGACAGGAACACAGACCTGAGGACTGGCTGGGGTGTGGAGAGGCACTTGCAGAATCTGTGCTGTTGGGCCTCTGGGCAGAGGACATACCTGGCCCTGCTCTGGTGCCTGCCTGCCGGGATCAGTGGAAGTGAATGGATGTCACCCTTCACAGCTCACTTGTGTGCTCTCTGTGCCAGTTCCAGGCCAAGAGCTGGGCTGGAGGTCACTGGGGCAGAGGTCCTTCTCTTGGGAAGCTCACAGCCTGGGAGGACAGGCTGGCATGTCGGGAAGCCCTGATATCTGGAGACATGTGAGCATGGCCAGGACTGATAGCCGTGGGTACCCAGAAACTGCACCCACCAGGGACAGGCCTGGGCTGGCTGGTGTGTGCATGTGGGGGGGGTCCTCTGTGGGGAAAGGCAGGGGCCAGTGGGAGAGGGCCTAGTGCTTTCAGGATCAAGGACTGTGTGTGTGCATGCGCCTGTGGGCATGCACAGGAATATCTGCAGGGGCTCCTGGGGATGATCTCCCATGGATATAGAAAGACAGCTGTATTTGGCACCCAAGGGTGGTGAATTCCTTGTCCCCCTTTCTTTAGATGCCAGACAAAGGATTTTGGATGGCGTCCTAGGCGCCAGTTCCAGGTGACTGCATCCAAGCCTCTTGGATGTGTGTGGAATATGCTGACCTCAGGGTGTCAGGAAGATTACGGGCCTCTGAATACAGAGGCACAGGGCTCAAGACCCTGCATCTGGTCCATTTCCTTAGGTGGCCCAGTCAAGTCACAGACCCTTTGTGCCAAGAAATAGGAAGCCAGGGAAAGGTGTTCAGCTTCCTGTGAGATGTTCAGAAGGGTAATTTGGGAAGATCCATGGCTAGCAGGGAGAACAGATTAGGCAGGGAGACAGGAGTGGACATGGGGATGCTTTAAATCATCCTACCCTCAGGCCTTGGGGAAGCTCAGAGAGGGAGGAAAGACCCTGCCCTGGAGGGACTCAGCCAGCTGGACAGGAGAGGTGCTAAGTGGCAGTGACACAGTGTAACACCCAGTGGTCCTGGTGCCAAGAAAATCACTGAGCCCCACGCAGCCTTGGTGGAGCACATTTGTAACCCGAGCAGCCATGGGAAGTCTTCTTCACCCTGGCAGCACCACACCGCCAGCTCTCCTTCAGCATTATTCACTTTGGATGCACCCTTGACGGTTTGGGATAGATTAGCATAATCTATTTAGGGACATTATGCAGATGGTGATGTTGAGGGCAGTCTTGGTTCTCAGGGGCCCAGATGTGTATGTGAGGATGTCCTGTGTAACCACAGAAAGTTGGAGGGACCCTGAAGGTGTAAAATGGTATGGAGCAGAAAAAAAATCAAGATTTACGCTGACCCACATGTGGACGGGAAGGAGAGACAGGTGTGGATGGTGGATTGAGGATGCTGAGATTTCAGCGGGTGTCAGCTTGGATTTCTAATACTGTCATTACAATAATGCTACAGTACATTTTAATTAATTTATTTAATTTTTTCATATTGAGAATTGAACCTAGGGGCACTGCGCTACATCCCAGACCTTTTCACTTTTTGAGACAGGGTCTCATTAAGGTGCTAGGGCTGGCCTTCCATTTGTGAGCCTCCTCTCTCAGCATCCTGAGTGCACCACCACATCTGGCTCATTTTACTTATGTATTTTTTCAGAGCTGGTGATCAAACCCAGAACCTCACAATCAATGCTAGCCTCGACCACTGAGCTACACTTCCATCCCCAGTACACTTCTAATAAAATGAATTCTATTGTGCTGGTAGGTTTTTAGGCAGGCTGACATTTGGTTGGGAAGCTGGACTTCTGAGTAAGACCCAAGTGAAAATCATCACTCTGCCCCTCATATTTGATAGTTCCTCTTGCCTACCTCTTTCACAACATCTGTAAAATGGGAAATATGATAGTGTCCCTGTCACAGAGTTGCAAGGACATGAAATGGGGTCTTGTATGCATGCCCTCCACATTTGCTATCATTTTTCCTATGGGGGGGCAGGTATGATGGGCCAGTCCTTGACTCTCCACACCCTGTTCAGCCTTTCAGTGGCCAGTGTTAGGAAGTCACCATTTCAACCCATTTCAGAGAGAGGTAAGATGAGGACTCCCAAGGCAGGCAGCTTGCCCAGCTTCACACTATTAAGTGACCACCCATGAATTCCATATAGACAATTGGCTTCAAAGTCCCTGCTCCATCCACCACTTGGTACTAGGGAAAGAGCTGGGAAAGCCAGGGTGTCACTTGGGGGGAAGTTACAGAGGCTGCAATCCCCTCTCCTTTCCACTCAAGCCCCATTTGCAGGATCTATGGACTGAGACCTGTCCTACCTCTGGAAGTTCCTGTTGCCATGTTCAGAAGATGAACTGTTTTCATCTTCCTGCAAAATATAATTTCCCTGTTGTGAGAGGTCCTATTGCTTGAGGTTTACTGGGTTCTCACTCTTCATTAGATGGGGCTGCCCATGGGCCATTGTGTGCTCTGGGTTGCGTTCAACCTGAATGTTGACCAAGTTCATGCTTTTCTGCATTGTGAGAGCCTCAATCAGTGTCCTGGCTGGCCAGGCAGCTGGAGCATTTTTTAGCTCCTGGGTTTCCACATATGCAGTGATGTACCCTCCCTGAATTAATTTCCCACGTGTATTGTGCATAAAATCTGGCTTCATTGCAAGCACAGGCCACCGAGAGACAGAAGCATTTATCCAAAGGCCAGATGAGGCCAAGGTAAGGATGGAGGCCTTCAGTGCCAAGTGCCAGAGTCCAATCTGGCTCAATCCCATGGGTGAGATTCTTTTACCCCCACTTAACAGGTGAGGCAACAAAGTTTCAGAGAGAGAAACATCTTGCCCAAGGTCACTCAGCTCATGAGAGGCAGAAGCAAGTCTGGAACCCTGATGGGATGCGACCAGAGCTACTGCCCAGATCCGCAGAGAAGGGCGAGTCCAGCTTTCCCAGGCTCCAAAGAGGCCTTTTACTTTCTGGGGGTGTGTGGCAGCAGACAGGGAGATCACTTTGGGGGCAAAATTAATTCCCGAGCATCAGACAAGCCAGACCTCAGGTGGCCTCCTGTGACCTGGCTGGACTTGTCACTTCCCCTTCTCTGCTGTGGAACAGTTAGGATGGGGCCTGAAGCTCTGGTGGAGGGTGGGGCTCTGTGCCAGAAATGAGGAAGGGCATGCACGGTCTGTGTAGGTATGCACCTGTGGCTCTGTCCAACGTGCCAGGGCACGAGCTGTGGTTAGGATGGAGAGGAGAAGAGATGAGCCCTGCCCACTTGCACGTACAACAGGGCACATGCCTATGACAGGCACTCGGTGCTAACTGGTAGAGGGAAAGGCAGGGGAAAGCCTTTCGAGGAGGTGGCATGCAGCCATTGGGCTTTGAAGCATGGGTAGGAGTTCACCAAAGGGAGGAGGGTTGAGAAGATACACGAAGGCAATACATGTGCAGAGTATAGCAGGCACTCCTGAGCCTATCACTCAGTGAGCCATGTGTCCTTGAGAAAATGAGGCAACCTCTCAGTGCCTTAGTTTCCTCATCCCCAAAATGAAGCCCTAGCAGCACCTTCCACAGGTTGTGGTGAGGCCCGTTGGCAGATCTGTGCACAGGGCTGAGGACCGAGTTCCACACTTAGCCAGTGGGCAGGGAGCAGAATTGCCAGGAGCTGTCCCCCACTGCTACCCATGCTGCCTCCTGGGGCCAAGAGAAATGGGGCTGGTTGTGGTGTATCTGGAGGTGTCTCAGAGGCAGCAGGCACATACAGGGTTGCTGGAGACTGCCAAGGGCTTTGGGAGGTTTGGGGGAAGTCTGACCTAGGAAGCAGGTATCCGCTGCACTGGGAACAGCATTCCTGGCAGGGGAACAGCAGCAGAGAGACTGTGGGTGCCTGGGGCACAAAGAGGAGTGCCAAGGCCATGGGGAAACTGTGGTTAGGTCCCGGAGGGCCTGTGTAACCACTGTCATTGTGTGGGTGAGGGGCTCATTCATCCAGAAGGCAGAATGACCACGTTGCTGTTAGACCAGAGTGGACTGGAAGCCATGGGCTGGAGACCAGGGACAGAGGGGGCTGTAGTGTCCAGGGGTGCAGCCATGGCCTTGGACAGGGAACAGGAGGATGCCAGTGAGCAGGACTCAGTCAGCTGTTCCAGAGGCAGAAGCATTGGTCACTAGCTGGAGAGAAGTGGAGGTGGGCGAGGCTGCAGCAGGCCAGCCCAAGTGTTGCGGCTTTCTGCACTGCTCACTGGGAGGCCCAGGTATGGGCACAAGGGGTGTCAAGGCCCTCGGGCTCATCTGGACTTCACTCTCATTAAATGTGAACCTTTGAATTCTCTCCATACCTGGGAACCTTGGCTTTCCCAACAGCAAAATGGATATAACGATGGTACTTCCTGTGTTTGTGCTGCTGGTGACACTGGTGACAGCAAGCCCAGGCAGCCAGCTCCTGCTATTCTCCCTCCTGCTAGGCCACCTCCCTGACCACCGTTCTTCTTCCATGGAGCTGTGGCTTGTGGACTTCAGTCTCAGAACATCTCTGCCAGCATCGCCAACTCCAGAGTCCACCGCGAGATCTTCCTCTAGTCTCTCTCTCACCTCAAAACTTGAAGAGGAATCCTGGGCTGCCTGTGCAGTCTGTCAACCTGAGTTCTGCTTCTTTCCAGGTGAAGGGCCTTTGAGTACATGAATGATTGCTGGTGGGCGGGACTGAGAGACGGGATAGAAGGCACAGTGTGCTTTGGACAAGGTTGCACTTGAATCTGCCTGTGTCCCACCCACTGTGTGTGTGTGTGTGTGTGGTATTACTGCAATGTGACACTGCAGTTCAGGATCTTCTGTGCCCAGCACAGAGAAGGAGGGCACTTGCTGGCTGCTCAGGCCTTCCCAGCAGGAGGGTCTCAGGGACATGGTGAGGATGAGCCTGAGCCAGCCGGGCTCCAGGGCAGGGTCAGGACAGGGGCCAGGCTGGTTGGGAGGCTGAGGAGACCTTCTCGCTGGCCCTCCAGCAGGGGCACCAGGAGGAGACCCAGGCAGGCCAGACACTCAAAAGTGGGCTGGGACTGAGAAGGACAGTGAGCCAGGGAGTGACCGACACAAGACTGGAGGGTGTAGTGGAGGCCGGGCAAAGTGGGGCTGTGCTGAAAACCCTGGGACCAGCTTGCTCCCGGGCAGGACGAGGCTGGATGGGCCTGCAAAGCTTCCTAGGGCTGGCCCCTGTCCCCTGCTGCACCTCCTGTCACAGCCAGTCTGCTCCTCCCAGTTCCTCTGGGACCCTGTGCTCCTCTCCTGTGAGGGTCCTTGGGATGCCCTGGAATGTCCCATCCTGGGTCACCTCTGCCTGTCTCTGCTGCTCAGACTGCCCTCTCTGCCACACCCTCTGTTCCAAGTCCTGTTCTGTTCTTGTTTTCTCATTATTTGGTTTTCTCATGATTTGGTTACCTACCCTGCCTGGTGCAGCTCCTTGGGGCAGTGCCTGGCTCGCCTTGGACCCTGTAATTCACCCACTCTGTGTGAGTGAAGAGCCAGTGAGCAGGAAGACGGGGAACAGAGAGGGGGCATCACGTGGCCAGGATAACATCTGACGGACCAGTCACCTCTAGCATCAGCTAACGAGCTATTTATTGCTGGTCCCAGGTTGTTAAATTCAGGAGGTGAATTTTTTCCTCCGGAGCCATCAGAGGGAGCCGGAGTGCTTCTCCCGAGAGCGTGTCTTTGTCTTGAGAGGGTCAAGAGGGCCGTAATGGAGTCAATGACACGTTGACATGCTGTGAATGAAATATCAGAGGCCGAGATGGAAGGCCCATGGAAATGTGCTTCAGGTGGGCTGCCAACGGTTGCCCCTCAGGCAGAGTTGTCAGAAGGCAGCCATGGTCAAGAAGGCAAATTCTAAGGCAGAGACTGTGGCAAGAAACAAGATTGGGAATTAAGAGAGAGATCCTGCGGGACCTCTGGGCAGCTGGCAGCAGACTGACTGCGGACTGCCAGGAGAGAACCAGCTGCTTGCTGCTGCCTGGAAGTTCACTGTCACAGTACCTGCAGGTTTGATTACACGTGGCTGCCGCCATTTTGAGACTACAGCCAGGCCCTGTAGGACCCCTGGCCGGACTGACTGAGCCCCGTCTCCAGGATCCCTCAGCCCAACCGATCACTCCCTGCCTCTGGGGCCCTCACATCGACTGACTGCTCCCTGCCTCCAGGACCCCCGGACCAACTGATGGTGCCCTATCACCTGGAACCCAGACCAACTGATTGCACCTGGCTTCCAGGATCCCACAACCACACCAAACACACCCGACCGCCAGGACCTCTGCCCGACCAACTGCATCCTGTCTCCAGGACCTCCAGCTGACCACATCCACCCCTGAGCTGCAGTTCCCCATTTGCAAACACATTTGGAAGCCAGAGCTGCCATCTTGGATAATCCTGGAAGCCGTAGCTCCGATCTTCAGGTGGGGCAAATCCTATCCTGCAAAACCTGCTGGAGGCTTGAAGCTCATTCTCAGGTACCTCTCATATATCAGGCTACTGAACACTGGGAGGTTTCATTACAATATGACTATTATACAGTAGATTTTCTTTTTTCTCCTTTTTTAAAAAAATAATTAAGTTTTTATTTCTTTACATTTCTTGCTTTCTTTTCCTTCTGTTTACCTGTTCCCTCAGAGTCGCTTTCTCCCTTATTTACATGATGTTATTGTCCACATAGGGGCTATTTGGTTTAGGATTGCATAGTGTCTGGGGTTTTTGGAAACGTATAGGGCCACTATAAGCCTATAGGGGGAAATCTGCAATACCCCAGATCTGCAGCGCTAGAGGGGAAGATACATGAACAACATGAAAAAACAAGGGAAGAAAATGATCCAAACAAATCTAGATTCTATAGTAATAGAATCCAATGACAGTATGGTAGAAGAAATGTCAGAAAAGGACTTCAGATTATACATGATTAAGATGATTCGCGAAGCAAAGGATGAGATAAGAGAGCAAATGCAGGCAATGAATGATAATACCAATAAGCGGAAAGAGCACCTGCAGGAAGCAAAATATCATTTCAACAAAGAGATAGAGATTCTCAAAAAAAAAACCAAATGGAAATCCTTGAAATGAAGGAGACAATAAACCAAATAAAAAACTCAATGGAAAGTATCACCAAAAGACTAGACCACTTGGAAGACAGAACCTCAGACAATGAAGAAAAAATATTTAATCTTGAAAATAAAGTCACCCAAACAGAGAAGATGGTAAGAAATCATGAACAGAATCTCCAAGAACTATGGGAAATCATGAGAAGACCAAATTTAAGAATTATTGGGATTGAGGAAGGCACAGAGATACAAACCAGTAAAAAAGCGGGGGTTTCCATCCTTATATCAGATAAAGTGGACTTCAAGCCAAAGGTAGTCAAAAGGGATAAAGAAGGACATTTCATACTGCTTAAGGGAACCATAAATCAGGAAGACATAACGATAGTAAATATTTATGCCCCAAACAATGGTGCATCCCTATACACCAAACAAATCCTTCTCAATTTTAAGAATCACATAGACCACAACACAGTAATTCTAGGCGACTTTAACGCAACGCTGTCACCACTAGATAGATTTTCCAAACAAAATGCAACCAAAGAAACCATAGAACTCAATAACACAATCAATAACCTAGACTGAATAGACATATATAGAATATTCCATCCATCAACAAGTGGATACACTTTCTTCTCAGCAGCACATGGAACCTTCTCAAAAATAGACCTTATGTTATGCCACAAAGCAGCCCTTAGGAAATGCAAATAATAGAGATACTGCCTTGTGTTCTATCAGATCATAATGGACTGAGAGTAGAAATCAATGACAAAGTAAAAAAAGGAAATTACTCCAACACTTGGTGACTAAATAATATGCTATTGAATGAAACATGGATAACAAAAAACATCAGGGAGGAGATTAAAAAATTCTTAGAGGTCAATGAGAATGATGATACAACATATCAAAATCTCTGGGACACTATGAATAGCGGTTACTAAGAGGAAAATTCATTGCATAGTGGAGCGAATTCAGAAAAGAATGAAAAGTCAGCAATTAAATGACCTAACATTACAGCTCAAAGGCACTAGAAAAGAACAGAATAAAAGCAAAAGTAGTAGAAGACAGGAAATCATTAAATCAGAGATGAATCAATGAAATTGAAACAAAAGAAACTATTCAAACAATTGACATATACAAACGTTGGTTCTTTGAGAAAGTAAACAAAATAGATAAACCCTTAGCCACACTAACAAGAGATGGACAGAGAAGACTCAAATTACTAAAAATGACATGATGCAAAAGGAATATCACACACAGACACCATTGAGATACAGAACATAATGAGAGAGCTACTTTGAAAATCTGTATTCCGACAAAATAGAAAGTACTGAAAACAGTGACAATTTCTAGAGACATATGATTCCTCCCAAACTGACCAGGAGGACATACACGATTTAAACAGATCAATATCAAGCAATGAAATAGAAGCCATTAAAAATCTACCATCCAAGAAAAAGCCCAGGACCAGACAGATTCTCAGCCAGTTCTACGAAGACCTTCAAAGAACTCATTCCAATACTTCTCAAAGTATTCCAGGAATAGAAAAGGAGGGTACCCTACCAAACTCATTCTATGAAGCTATATCACCCTCCATAACCAAACCAGGAAAAGACACATCAAGGAAAGAAAATTTAGACCAATATCCTTGGATGATATAGATGCTAAGATCCTAACAAAATATGGGCAAACTGTATCCAAAAACATATTAAGAAAATTGTGCACCACGATCAAGTGGGGTTCATTCTGGAATGCAAGGATGGTTTAACATCCGTAAATCAATTAACGTAATCCATCATGTCAACAGACTTAAGGATAAGAATCATATGGTTATTTTCAAATGATGCAGAAAAAGCATTTGACAGTATGCAACAACCCCTTCATGCTCAAAACACTAGAAAACATAGGATATTGGAACATGCCTGAACATTGTAAAGGCTATTTATGCTAAGCCCATGGCCAAACATCATTCGTAATGGAGAAAAACTGAAACCATCCCTTTAAAAACCGGAACAAGACAGGATGTTCCTCTTTCAACCACTTCTATTCAACATTGTCCTCGAAACTCTAGCCAGAGCAAGTTAGGCAGACTAAAGAAATTAAAAGGGGATATGAATAGGAAAAAGAGGAACTTAAGCTGTCACTACTTGCCGGATGACATGATCCTTTATTTAGGGATCCAAAACCTCCCTCCAGAAACTTCTAGACCTCATCAATGATTTCAGCAAATAGCTAGGCTATAAAATCAACATGCATAAATCTACAGCAATTTTATACACAAGCGAGGAAACAGCTGAAAGGGAATGAGGAAAACAACTCCATTGCAACTAGCCTCAAAAAAAAAAAAATACTTGGTATCAATCTAACGCAAAGAGGTAAAGATCTCTACAATGAAATCTACAACCACTGAAGAAAGAATTAAGGAGACCTTAGAAGATGGAAAAGATCTCCATGTTCTTGATAGGCAGAATAAATGTTGTCAAATGGGCCATACTACCAAAAGTGCTATACATATTCAATGCAATTCCAATTAAAATCTCAATGAAGTACCTCACAGAATAGAGCAAGCAATCATGAAATTCATCTGGAAGAATAGAGAAACTCAGTAATAGCTAAAGCAATCCTTAGCAGGAAGATGAAACAGGGGGTATCGCAATACCAGAACTGCATCTATACTACAAAGCAATAGTAACAAAAAACAGCATGGTATTGGCACCAAAATAGATAGGTAGATCAATGGTACAGAATAGAGGACACGGACACAAACCCAAATAAATACAATTTTCTAATAGTAGACAAAGGTGCCAAAAGTATGCAATGGAGAAAAGATAGCCTCTTCAACAAATGGTGCTGGGAAAACTGGAAATCCATATGCAACAGAATGAAACTAAACCCCTATCTCTCACCCTGCACAAAACTCAACTCACAATGGATCAAGGACCTTGAAATCAGACCAGAGACCCTGCATTTTATAGAAGAAAAAGTAGGTCCAAATCTTCACCTTGTTGGTCTAGGATCAGACTTCCTTAACAGGACTCCCATAGCACAAGAAATAAAAGCAAGAATCAATAACTGGGATAGATTCAAACTAAAAAGCTTTCTCTCAGCAAAGGAAACTATCAGCAATGCAAAGAGAGAGCCTACAGAGTGGGAGAATATCTTTGCCACTCATACTTCAGATAGAGCACTAATTTCCAGAATCTATAAAGAACTCAAAAAACTCTACACCAAGAATACAAATAACCCAATCAACAAATGGGCTAAGGAAATGAACAGACACTTCACAGAAGAAGATGTACAAGCAATCAACAGATATATGGAAAAATGTTCAACATCTTTAGTAATAAGGGAAATGCAAATCAAAACTGCAATAAGATTCCATCTCACCCCAAGTAGAATGGCGATTATCAAGAACACAAGCAACAATAGGTGTTGGCGAGGATGTGGGGGAAAAGGTACACTCATACATTGCTGGTGGGACTGCAAATTAGTGCAGCCACTCTGGAAAGCAGTGTGGAGATTCCTTAGAACACGTGAATGGACCTACCATTTGACCCAGCTATCCCACTCCTCGGCCTATACCCAAAGGACTTAAAATCAACCACACTACAGAGATACAGCCACATCAATGTTCATAGCTGCTCAATTCACAATAGCAGGACTATGGAACCAACCTAGATGCCCCTTCAATTGATGAATGGATAAAGAAACTGTGGTATATATATACAATGCGAATATTACTCAGCTATAAAGAATAATAAATTATGGCATTTGCAGGCAAATGGATGAAATTGGAGAATATCATGTTAAGTGAGATAAGCCAATCTCAAAAATCCAAAGAGGAATGATCTCACTGATAAGCGGATGATGACACTAAATGGGGGGTGGGAGTGGACAAGAATGGAGGAAGCAGGGACTGTATAGAGGGAAAAGAGAGGTGGGAGGGGTGGGGGGGAAGGAAAAAATAATGGAATGAATCAAACATCATTACTCTATGTAAATATATGAATATGCAAATGTATGCTGTTACTCCATGTACAAACTGAAACATGTATCCCATTTGTTTACAATAAAAATAAATTTAAAAAAAATTCAGGAGGTGAGACTAAGGGCTTTAGAATGTCCCCAAGGAATGAGATTTTATAAACCCAGTCAATAAATATCAATGTAGAGCCAGGCTTTCATGTGCAGAGGTCTCTGTGGAGAAGCAAGCTTCTCTCTGGACCCTGAAGCCCCATCCTCCCCCCAGGAGCTTTGCTGCAGGGATCAGGCACCAGTGGCTTTGAATTCCACAAATCTGCCATAAAGCCTGAGTCTGGCTTAGGGCGGCCAGCTCTGTAGGATGCGCAGACACCATGGCCTGCGGGAAATCCAGCCCCAAGTCAGCCAAGACTCCAGCCCCTCCCCCACTTGGAAAACCAAGGCAGACTGGGTTCTGAGGAATTCACGCCCAGCTCCAGTGCCCATCTTCCTCCTCTCTCACAGGTCTCCTTGAGCCACTGACTGCACTCTGTGGCCCAAGTCTGGCCTCAGCACTTGAGGCCTGTGTTGGTCACAGTGCCACCCCATGTGCTGCAACTGCCCGTGTCCATCTGTCTACCTCTCCCTCACCTGAAGACTGTGAGGTCTTGAGGGTTAGAGAGACCTGATTCACTGCCACTGCCCAGCCTCCCAAGTCTCTTCAGGAATGACAGACCTACGTCGCAGGAGTTACCAAGCCTCAGAACAGGGAGGCAGACTCTGGCCAGAGCCACCCCAGTCATTCTCACCCTGGTGCTATGGAACCTGTGGCCCAATCTGAAGTGGGATGGCCTTGATTGGGCAGAATCCCAGGAACTGGGTGGGCTGTGCCCTGGCAACTGCTTAGCACTCACACCAGTGCCGGTTGGTCATCGGGGCCAGCTGTTCTCCATCTACACGGCACTCCTCCACCTGCACTAGGGAGGGACCTGGGGCTTCAAAACATCCTGAGGCCTGAACTCCTTCCCCAAGAGCTTCTGATGTCATTGGTCCGGGTGGGACCAGAGAACCTGGATTGTCTCCAATGCTGCCTGGGTGACAACAATGTGTGGCCAGCCAGCACTACACAGAGGAGAGGCACTTCCCTGGCTGCCCTGCACAGTCATCACCTGGAGAATTTACAGCAATGCCCATGGCCCTCACCTGTGAAACTGGACTCCTTGCAGCTGCAGCTACCCAGGTGTCAGCTTTGAAAGGCCCTCAGCTTCCTCTGGTGCAGTGGGGGCTAAAACCACCACCTTGGAGGGTCCGGTCCCTTCCTGCCTAACGTCTCTTTTTCCAGCAACATTTGCTGAAGGCCTCTCTGCTCACATTTCAAGCTCTGGTAACACTTCGGTGAATCAGATCCTGCTCCTCCTGGGTGGAGGTTGTTAACACAGGGACCGTCGGGAGGGGCCCCTTCACCCACCTGCTGTGGCCATGGGAGCGTCCAGCCCTGCCTGGGGCCACCTGCTTGCGTTTGGGCCTCTGGTCCTGTGCCCAAGTTGGCTGAGAGGTCCGGGGCTCTGCAAGTGGTCACTGGGGTGGGAGGTGTTCCTGGGACTCCTGGGCCCTCCTCAAGCTGCTGGAGGTGGTGGGTGGGTGCTCTGCTACTCTACTCTCTCTCTGCCTGCAGGGGGTCTGAGTCCCATGTCACAGACGTGGCTGTGCCTACACCTACTGCTGATGTTGGGAGCAGCACCCTGGGTTGGGCACAGCCAGCATGCTCCGTGAGGTCAAGGGCTGTTGGCATGTTTTTAAGCCCTTTACAGGTGGCTCTGTGGCCACCACTGAGGAAGATGGCTCCCCACTCCTGGGCGGAGCTGTGGGTGCCAGGCTGCTGCCAGGCCACGAACATATATTTTTAAAAAAATTGAGGTCGAAGTCACAAAAATGAAATCAATCATGTTACAGTGAACAATTGGGTGGCATTTAGAACAATCATAATGTTGCACAAACATCACCCTTATCTGGCTCTCGAACATTTCATCACCACCAAAAGGAAACCCCGGGCCCATCAGCCACTGCTCCTCTGCCCCCACAGCCCCTGGTGGCCACCGATCTGCTTTTGTCTCCATAGATTCTGGATAATTCATACAAAGGGAATCACATACGACCTGACCCTCTGTATCTGATTTCTTTCATTTAGTGTATGGTTTTGAGGTCTCTCTGCATTTGTAACGTACTTTGTTCTCTTTTGTGACTGAATAATGTTCCATTGTGTAGATACACAGTCATCCCTCAAGAGTCATGGTCACTGGATCCGGGAACCACTGTAAATGCCCAAATCCTCAGATGCTCAGCTCCCTTATATAAAATGTATAGTATTTGCATGGGACCTATGTACATCCTTCTTTGTACTTTAACTCTCTAGATTCCTCATAATCCCTAGCACAAGGTAAATGCTGTGTAAATAATCATTACATTATATTGTTTAGGAAATAGCAACAAAAAAATATCCATACATTTTCAGTATGGAAGCAATTTACTTTTTCCAGTTATTCTGATCCCCATAGTTGATGACATTCATGGATGTGGAATCTGTGGATACAGAGGTTGACGTGCCATGATCTGAAAATCAACTCATCAGTTGATGGGCATTGGGACTGTTTCTGCCTTTTGATTTTGGGAAAATCTGGGCATTTTTACCTTCTTTACAAACATCTACTGACCAGTGTTCCTAGGTCCTCAGCATCGGTGTGCAGGGTAGTGGTCCTGGGTGACACCCTTTCCTGTACTGTTCCAGTGCCATCTTTGGGAGGTCTGAAGGTGGATGAGTGACATGGGGACATCTGATGTGACAGGTTCAGCCTCCATGGACTGCTCCATTCAGCTCCACATGGCTCTGGTCTGGTCTTGCCTCCACTTGAACTCACTCTAACCTGTCTCCACCCCAGTCCCGGGCTAGAGCTGATTCCTGTCCAGCATGTCAGCAGAGGAACTGGGGAGTGGAAGGGTGGGAAGCACACTGCTCCAACTGTACTTCAAAACTGAACAGCACACCTCTCTGTCCGAAACCTACACACACGTGCATGGGGATTTCTCTTCCAGTCTCCACCCAGAGGATTCTGACTGACTTTCTCCTGCCTCCCCCTTCCCCTCTGCCTTCCCACACCTCTCCCATCTGGCCTTAAAGTTGCCGACAAGCAGCTCTGCTTGCTCAGAGCTTCATGACCTCTTGTCCTCTCCCATCCTTACAAACAAGCTTTGGGGTGGGGAGAGATAGGAGCAAGGTCCCCAAAGCTGCTTTCTTTTTTCTTCTAAATCAAGAGGACCCCTCTTCCCAGGAGAGGAGTTCTGAAACATTTCTAGGCTAACAGACTCAAAGGCTATCTGCTGTTAAAAATAATACACACAAATATTCCACCCAGAATACCAGATGCCCTAATATCTACCTTGCACAGGGGCTGTGATGGGGCCAGTGTAAACCTGGAGCTGCCTCTGAAATTATTCACCTACTCCCTCCTGATGAATCCTGATGGTGTTCCTCAAGGTTGCTGGTAGATAGCACCTAGGAGCAAGGCTGGAAATGATGGAAGTGGTAAGAAGTGCTGGATTCTGGATGATCCCGTAAGGTTGGAAGAACAGTGTGGGAAAGAGGCAAAGAGCACATCAAGGGTTGAGGCCTGATGACAGCAGAGATGGGTTGGCACTGCTTGCCAGTGGGTAAGACTTTAGTGGAGCAGGTGTGGGCCGGGAGGAGAGCCTTGGGTGTGGTTTAGGCACTAGGTGTCCACGCAGAGGCCAGAGTCAGTGGATGTCTGGAGATGGAATTCAGCAGTGATGGGGTGGTCACAGCAGAGGCTGGAGGCTCTGGAAAGGAGTGCCTGCTGATCAATAACCCCTTGCCACCCAGCCCACAGGAAAGTTAGTTGGTGTGGGTTCAAGGAAGAGCCTCAAGATGATTGTGCATAAGGGGAAACTGAGGCCTGAGTGCACACTGTGAGTCAGTGACAAAGCCAAGGCAGAGCAGCGTGCTTGGTCCCTGCCCTCACTTCTAGCATGCCACCTGCCTGCCGCCCATGTGTGGGCTAGAGCTGGTATGAGCCGTGGGTGACCCTCTGTCTTGTCTTCCTGCAGGTCACCATCCTTGTCAACCTGGCTCTAATGTTCCTTGCCTGCATCATGTTCCTGGTGGTTTACAAAGCCTTCACCTATGACCACAGCTTCCCAGAGGGATTTGTCTTCAAGGTAAGGGACTCTGGTGGGCAGGTGGTCCCCGGTCACTGTCAGCTGCAGTTGGGGGTTGACCACTGTCTTCAATTCATCAGTGTCCAAATCCTGGTCCTGACAACCACTCTGCAGACTATTTGAAACCCAGTGTGTGTCCAGCAAGGAATTTCCAGGTTTCCTGAGGCCTCAGCATCAAGTAGAGGGTCGGGTTCCTCTCCCATTTGGCCCTGTCCAGGGTCCGGAGGTGTCCAGCCATGAGCAGAGCTCCCCAGCACTGGCCCTTACTTTTCCCTCTTGGCACAGTCTTCCTGGTAGGTGGGCAGGGTCCTTACCTCACAGTGCCCCACAGAGCTGTGAAGACGGGTGCTTCTGAGGTTTCCCACCTGGTCTCACGTTGGGCCCCTCCCCTGGCCCCTGCTCCAGCTGCAAACCTTCCTTCAAAGAACTGAGCCACCTGAGTGACCTGGAAGAACCTTTCTGCCCCTCTGAGCCTCAGTTTTCTCACCTGAAACATGGGCTCTTGATGCCCATAATGTGGGGCTGGGAATGCCCCAAAGATCTTTGTGAGGTTTTAAGGATAGGATTCAGTCAGATCAGCTGGAGAAGGGCCTGCCAGATGCTGGGCTCTTGACACCTTAGTTGTAGTAGGAACAGAATCTGATTTATAATGTTTATAATCACCCTTTACTAGGTGTTCATTGCATCTCAGGCTCTTGGCTGCACATTTTCATAAGCATTCTCTCTATCAGGCCACACAACAATTCTGAAAAATAGGTTTGAGCGTTCCCATCTCACAGGTGAGGAAAGAGGTGAAGTCTTCCACGAGGAGGGCTCCCCAAGGTTGGGGTGGTGATCGATCACATTCCAACGTGAACAGGTCCTTGGGTTCTGCCCTATGACTTCCCCAGACCACCATCCTCATGGCTAAAGGCCAGGACCTGAACGGTTGGGAACAGCTGGAGCTGGGGACACCTGTGTGAACCACGGTAGACACACATGGTGGAGTTCCATAGCGCTGTGAGGGCAGACGAGGATGGCCCAGTTCAGCAGGTAGAACAGCTTCCAACTAAAGGAAGGAACAGACCATCTGCCCTTGTGTGAGGAAAGGGGAGGGTAAGGTGTAGTTTATTTTTTAAGAAAGAAAGTCCAGAAGAATAAATTAAAACACAGACATGTCAATGTTTATAGCAGCTCAATTCACAATAGTTGGATTGTGGAACCAACAAAGATGCTCTTCAATTGACAAATGGATAAAGAAACTTTGTATATATACACACAATAGAATACTATTCAGCCACAAAGAATAATAATATTATAGCGTTTGCAGATAAATTGATGGAATTGGAGACTATCATGCTAAGTGAAATAAGCCAATCTCAAAAAACCAAAGGCTGAATTTTTTCTCTGATAAGAGGATGATGATAAATAATAGGGGTGGGGGTGAGAGAAGAATGGAGGGACTTTAGATTACCTAGAGGGAAATGAGAGGAAGGAGCGGGGGGTATGAAAAATGGTGGAATGAGACAGACATCATGACCCTATGTACATGTATGATTACACAAATTGTATGAATCTACGTTGTGCACAACCATAGAAATGAAAAGATGTACCCCACTTGTGTACAATGAATCAAAATGCAGTCTGCAAAAATAAAAAAAAAGAATTAAAAACCCTTTAGAATTACCTCCCAAATTATTCAATTAAATTGAGACCTATAAAAAAAAATTCTAAAACGGTTACTCAGGGACAGGGAGGAAACAGAGTGGAGGGACAGGGACGTGAGTCAGGCTCCTCTGGTGTGTCTGCTTAGACATTTGTCCACGAGATGTTAAGTGACTGATGTATTTGAAAATTTTTTTTAAAATAAGAAGAAAGAAAACCTTGACAATTAGAAACAAGCTAAACCAAGAACCTGGCCCTAAATCAAGTTGAGAACATAAACTTAGAAAGAAAATAAATACTTCAAGTGACTGAGGCATACGGCATGCTGACGTCCACCCTCAGTGGAAGGTGGAGATGCTCATGACTTTGGAGGGGTTGTGACATGACAGGCCCACTGTAAGGTGAAAATGACACAAGCAAAATTGGCATGGACTCACCAGCACAGCAAGGCTTACCTGAGCCTGCATCAGGAGTCACCTCCCACCGAGCCTGTTTTACAACAAGGTGTCTGCTGTCTCGGGTAATTGATTGAATATCGCATCGAAAGGAGAGACACTGTCACCTGGTGTACCATCACACGGTCAGAAAACGACAACCCTTCCAAACTGGGGACTCTATGGGCCCAGAGAGCCATGGAGCCAAATCCAAGTTCATTCAGTGGTCTGACTCTGAGGAGGAAGACTGTTATTACTTTGCGACTCTTCTACATATGTTAAAAGATAATGAAAGTGCACAATTATATTAATATTGTTAGGAACCAAGACTTCCAAAATAAGAGAAAAGAGATACAAATGTAAAATGGAGAACATAGAATAAGCAGCCACGGTCTGTGGGCAGCACCCCAGGGCAACCCCTGGGGCCAGTAGAGGGGAGCTGGGGTCAGTGGTGTCTGCACAGCCCCACCGTCCACAAGCAGGGGAGGCTGGCCTTAGGTGGATCAGCCCCAGGTTCATTTCCTCTGGCTCCTTCCAAACAATGGTGACGGTGATGGCCAGGGGAGGGGCAGGCCTGGCTGGGGGTGTCACCCTCTGTGCGCTGAGCTGGGCTCCTGTGGGATGCTGTGTGGTGGGGTGGGTGGGCTGGCCATGCTGCTGTGCACCCCTGACAGCGTCTCCTTCTTCCCCAGCACAAGTGCTGCATCCTGGCTTCCCTGGATGCCTACTACTCATCCCAGGACCCCAACTCCAGGAGCCCCTTCTACATGGTCATCAGCCACTACAGCATGACCAAGCAGAGCACTGCCTGGGCCATCAGGCCCTGGCTGTCAGCTGCCACCAGTCATTCACAAGCCCAAGCCGCCCAAGACGCAGGGCCATTAAGGGCCCACCCAAGCCAGAGTTGGGGATGAGGGTGGGCAGGGGGTTCCCAGGCTTGGCCAAGCTTGAGCAGGCAGACAACACTGTACTCCTGGGATGTGGGGTGGGGCGTGGGGGGTGGGGCAGCACTCTCTGAAAATGTGGTGCACTGGAGTTGTCTGAACTGATGTTCCTTTGTCCCTTGGTATAGTTGATTCAGCCCCAAGTCAGGCTCATGTACAAAGGCATGTTTCATGTTGATTGTTTCCATGTAAGATATTCTCAAAGTCCCTGCTTCTTCTCTGTTAGGAACATTTAAAAATCAGAAAAGGAGAAAAAAATAAAAGGAACAGAGATTGTGGGCAGGCTCCACCTGGGAGGTGGTGAGGTGAGAAGCCGAGTCCCTGGGCATCTCAGAAGAGCCGCAGCCCCAGTACAGGTTCAGCTGAGTGAGTGACGGATGGGGCTTGCCTGGTTGGCCCTGGTCTGCCCCTGGGGCAGGAGCATGGAAAGCTAGGTGTGGCCCGGGTAGAAGGAAGGATCAGGTTTGGCATTCTGAAGCCCAGGATGCGCACAGTCCAGAGTGAAGTATACTGACCTCTGGTGCATTTGCAAGATGGGCATGAACTGGGGGTGGGCACTGGTGCCAGGGCTGGGCAGCCCCCTGGGGCTCTGAGTGCTGGCCCTGTGGCCCTATGACTTGCAGCAGCAGGCACTGAAATGTGGACAGATTTGTCTTTGCCTTTTTCTGGCTTTTCTAGATCTAATCCTGGGTACGCTGTGTCTGTGAGCTGGCAAGGCAGAGAGGGAGAGGAGGAAGGGGTGGCTGCAGGAGGAAGGCCCAGCTGGCATGAGGGGTTCAGCCTTGTGGTCCAGTGTGGAAATCTCCAGACCTGGATGGTGACCAGAGGCTGCGAGCGGTAGCCAGGAAGAGACTAAGATGGGGTGCAACAAAGCCTGGCCGTTTCTACAATGAGCTGACAAAGGGGACTTCCTTTTGCCCACTCAGGTGTGTTGAAAGAGCACATCTGTCCAAACCCTGCAACTGAGTTCTAGAAACTCCTGATGAAGGGCCACATCTGGCATCGCCCAAGCCTCCTGCTCCCAGGCCCTCAAACACTTCAGGGAGGCCCATCCCAGGGCCGTGTTGGCTCTGTGGCCAGCAGACCTGTGACTGGTTGGGAGAATTGGTTATTTGAGATGTGTCAGTTTCCCCATTAGTCTATGACAAGCCATTCAAAGGGTACTTTTTGTGGCTTGCTGTGATGTTGAAATCATTGTACACAACAGCTGGGTAATAAGGCTACTATCGCTCATACTCCCCTGCCAAACGTTCTCATCTGTGTTTCTCCTCCCCACCCTCCCATCACTCTGAGTCACCTGTAAATTCATTTGTTATCTGAAGAGGAGTAACAAATTGTCCCTAGCAAAACCGCTGAGCGCTTTATAATTTTGTGGTGTATTTTTGTCAGTAGGTAGCAGAGGCTTAAGTATTTTTAGTGTAATTCTCGAAATTTTCTGACAGGAAAAAAATAAAGATAGATGTGTCTGAGAGCCTGGACTGTCCTCACAGCTTCATCTACCTTCTTCTTAGTGAGACTGATGGCAATGCTGGGGGAGGGTTCCCAAGGCATGGGCCAGCCCTGGTAGCTGGAATGAGGCCTGACCTGACCTGAGGTCCTAAGTTTGGACTGGAAGATGCACCTGGACACCTGCAGCCCAGAGTTCATTCCACAAGCCCCTGCTGGTCAGCTTCTGGGGCTGGGCTGCCAGCCTCTAGCCCTTGCAATGTGGGTTCCTCCATTCCTGAGGTTGGAGGCCCCATAACCAAAACGCCTCCCCCAGGCCCTGCCTCCTGACACCCTGCCTTGGGTGGTGTTTCTGGCACCTGGCTTTAGGGACAGACCATGCTGTACAGGATGTGGAGATGTGGCCTAGGAAGGGTCTGCCAGTGGCTTCAACATAATGTACCTGGTGGCTCCCCACAGCTTGAGGAGGGAGAGGATGGGCGCAGGGGGGGACCTTCCTCCAATCAGCTTGTTTAGACTTGTGTGACCTTGGAGGTAGGGGCTATTGACCCTGCCAGACACATGAAGAGGTTGCGGCTGGAGGGACAAAGAGCCTGCCCTCAGGCCTCCATAGAGGAACTGGGATTTAAACCCAGGTTTGTGTAACCCTTTTGCCCCCAGAACTGCTTCTGTTCTGTAAAGGACCCTGAGCAACACTGCGAGGTTACAGCTGATCCCTAGGAAGTCAGGTTCAGCTGCCATCAAGCAGCACACTTGTCTTCAGCCAGGTCCCGGGCACCACGGTCGATGCTGAGACCAGCACATGCCTAGATACACCTGCTCTGTGCCAAGTGCCAGTGCTGTGTGCTACTTAATTCCTATAACCCTCCTGCCAGTCCCCGGGGGTGGGTGCCCTTCCCCCAGTACCACAGCCATCAGCCTCATCTCAAGATGGAGAACTGGAGGCACAGAGCAGAGACAGCTTGCCCAAGGCAGCAGGAGCTATGATCCTAACCCAAGTTTTTGCCACCAGTGTCCTAACTATCCTAACAGCTCTGCCAGTTGCATGACCACCGGTCTCTGCGTCTAGCCCTTTAGTTTGCAATCTTGCTGTGTGTTTCCTCTACCTTAGATGGCAGGCCATTTGAGGTGGAGCTTGGTAGATGGCGGGTAGAATTAGAAGTGGAGGCCCCAAGCTGATTGCTGTGCTGGGGATGGTGGCTGGACGCCTGATGGGTGGGGAGAGGAGAGATCCTGCCCTTCCTGTGGTGCAGGCTGTTGGGCACAGGGCATCAGAGAGCTCCTCCTTGTGCCCTCAGCCTGCCTTCAGGAACCAGTGCTGGCATGGCCTGGCTGGCCTCAGGGCTAGCTTCCCACTCCAGAGGCTGGCTGATCCACATGGCAGGCATGTCATCACTCAGTGCATTTTTCAATTACACAGAGTCAACTGAAGACTTAATGAACACATGTTCAAACATCCTGTTATAAATAGATTTGCCACTCCATTGCCTCAAAAAGCAAACTAAAGCTATTTATTCTGTGTAATGAGTCAGCCATGGGTGTGCAATAGGAACTAATGGTGCTGGAGGGTCAGCCGTGATGGCGGCTGTTCTCTCTGAGGACAGAGGGGTGTTATTCCTGGTGAAGTTAGGAGTTTCCCATCAGAACCAAGGAGGAGGCCTCAGTCCCACCATGGACATCTCTGGAGTGGCAGATTCCTTGGAAGGGTTTAACCAAGGAGGTTTGCTCAGGAGCAAGCTCCTGAGTTTAGAGGGTGGGTCTCACAGAGTCCTTCTGGGTGTCGGGGGCTTCAGGGGGAGCCATGCAATGATAACATTAAGAACGCCCGCTCTGCAGCTTTTGTACACTTAAAAATCTGTTTATCCATTATGGGAACCTTTTTGAGAGGGTGCCAGGTAAGATGGGATCAAGGCTGGGCAGCAGAGCTGATGGGGAGGGGGCCTGATTTTTCCAGAAGTTCTGGGACCAGAGGGGCAGCCACTGTGGGTGCCCACCAGGAGTTCTTGGAAAAACCGGCCTCACCACTGGTCCTGCAGGACAAGTTACTGGTGACCTGGAGAGCTCAGGGAGGCATGCTGCCCAGGGCCACCCTCCAGGCAATAGAGGTGTCTTCAAGGAACAGGAACGGAGCACCTCCCTGTGCGAGCACTGGATGCAGAGAGCACAGCTGTGCACACAAGGCTGCCCTGCCCTTGCTACCCTGGGGATCACTGATCAGGCTTGGGGAGAAGGGCTGGAGGTAAATGAAGAGACAGTGGCCAGGTGTTGGAGGAGCAGTGCTGGGTCCTGGGAAAGCTCAGCCATTGATCAGGTCAGGAGATACCAAGGGAGGCTACATTTTTTCCCTTGATCATATTCCCAAGAAGCACACAGCACCATCTCCTTAAAAACCAGCGCTCTGAGCAGTGCAGGGAAAGGGGCTGGTTTCCATGGCAAACTCAGTGTGCCTTCCCACAGATCCTGCTCAGCCTGGCACAGTGGGGGTTCCTCTGAAGCTTTCCTTTGGTCAAAAGTGACCTGTCTCTGAGAACACAGACCCAGCATCCAGGCTGCCAAATTCGCCTCTGACATGGCCACCCTATCTCTGGATGCCTCTCACTGCTCTGTCCAGATGTCTTTTCTTGCTCTGCCTTTGGCTTCCTCCATCTCCTTTGGAGGGAATGTTACCAAGAGGACATGCAGGGACTTGGTGAATTTGCATATCAACTTGAGATCCTGTGATCTCCTGAGATGCCAGTGACTGCATGTGGGGTGGGCACATGGTGGAAGGGGAGGACAGCCAGCCCTGGTTCTGACCTTGGCCAGTTCCCCTGTCCTCCCATGCTTCTGCTTCCTCATCTTTCAAACAAGATGGTATGTGTTCCTGCTTTGCTTTGGAGAATTCCATGAAATAATGTTTAAAGATTTACCTGTAGTTGACCCTCGACAAATCGTAGCCACTCTGGCAAGCCTCATCCAGCCTGAGGAATCGTTTGTGAACTGGAATTACTTAATGCTCCTCCCTCCGATAGGTTTGCTCTGGGTTAAAAGGAGGCAAGGGCCTGTTCTGCCCAGTGAGAAGCTGCTGCCCTCTCGTCTGCGTTCCGGAAGCTTGCAGGCCCCACCAGCCTCTCCTGACATCTGTCAGTGGGTCCTTTGGCAAGCCACAGTCTGCCATTTCTCCAAGTCTACTAACAGCTTTTAGTTGTTAAATTTAGTTACACAAGTCTATCATTTCTTCAGAGGTGTAGACGGGCTTATTTAGGGAAGCAGTCACCTTCACTGGAGAGCGTAGACTGGCTGCATTTTGAATGATGAAATTGAAGTATTGCTTTGGAATCTGCCACAGAACCCTGCCGATCCTGATCAAATGCAGCACGTACGTTAAAAACATGTACCTACAGACTTCCTTCAGCTCTCTCACCCATTTTCCTCAGCAGGATTGCTTTCCTGGTCCAGGAAGTGACTGGAGATCCCTCCGTGTGCTTGAGGTGCTCCTTGGTGCTCATGGCCTGGACCCCTGTGGAGTGGAAAGGTCCCTCAGAGATTTCCCCAGGGTTGCACTGAGTATGTGGTTTGGGGGAAGAGTCATACAGAAGGGGCATGACCTACCCAGAGTGTCCCATCAGCACATGCCACAAGAACCTGGGGACCTGGAACCCTGGGTCCCTAGGCCCCTACTGGTCATGCTCGCCTTGCGGGGTCTCTCCATTCATCAGGGGGCAGGACATTTCCCCTTCGTAACTAGAGAACTTTGGGGCACATATTTTGAGGAAGATGGGAGTGGCTGTTCTTTCCTAAGCTCACATGCTCCCCACCAGCTGCTGTCAGCGGCCCACCTGCAGCAAAAGCCGCCTGCACTGGTATCTGAGCAGTACCATTCTACTCCCTGTGACCCTCTATGTTCTTTACTTAAGGAGCAGGTTTCCCTTCTTCACAGTTACTACCCAGCAACCTATCTGTGCTAGCATAAACTCACAGAACTGCTTATTCCCTGAGCTAAACTCAATGCTCACTTATGGCATTGCTGAAATTCTTCCAGCTTTGGTCATTGGGAGATCTCTCATGTTGTCTCCTGTGTCTTTTCTTTTGATAAAACCCATTTTTGAAAAGAACTTTGTTATTTTCTGTCATCACAAGATACTCCAGTTCCATGGGTCTTTCTCTTTCCCAGTCCTGGTGTCAACTCTCTTTCTGGGGAAATGGGATCCTTTCATGGGGGAGAGATTTAGAAGCCAAGATCTGGACATTACCTGTGCTGATTGCCCCAGAGGCATCCTCCAGATGCCTCTTGGCATCTGGAGCCAAGAAATAATGGATGCTCACTAGCTTGCTTATCTATCATTCCATCCATCCATCCATCTATCATGATCTGTCTGTCATCTATGTATCTAGCATCTATCAGCTATCCACCTGTGACCTAGCTATCATCTGTCTATCTACTACCTATGATCCATCCATCCATCACCTATCTGTAGCCTGTGTCAAACATGCCTGGTTGATTCTGACCCCCCTTACACCAGTGCAACACCACAGGGTTTATCCAGCATTCCCCCTTTGTTTGCATATCACTTCTTTCTCTGACCATGGGAAATCTGATTCTGTATTTCCAGGATGCTTATTCATTCATCTTCAGCATACACTTACAGTTCCGTCACATAGCTGAACTTTTTGGACATTTAGAATTCCTGACATCCCTAGAGACACTTTATTTGGGTCAGCTTACACCATTCTTGTTGCTTTTTTTTGTACTAAGGATGGAACCCAGGGGGACCCAGCCCTTTTTATCTTTTTAGTTTTCATACAGGGACTCACTACGTCTGGCTGGACTTAAACGTCAGATTCTACTGCTCAGCCTCTAAGTGCTGGGACCACATGCCTGTGGCCTGTGCTGGCTAACACTGTGCTTCTTGGTGTGCCATCTTTCTTTGTGTTTGTAAAGACTCACGTGTAGAGCCAAAGCCACCTTTTATTTCCTGAAGGACAGCACTGTTTGGAGGAGGGTACTGCATGGTGTCCTATGTGAGGTGACTTCGCACCAGTGCCTGTGATTATGGAATCTAATGTGACACTACCCTGTCTGTCATGGACACAGACCCCATCTGCTCTTGCAAGAATCCTGGCCCCCCCATAAAGAACTCACCCCCAGCTTACTCCAGGTATTTCTGGGAACCCCAAGGTAGGATCTCACGTGTGTTCAAGAAAGAGGGTGCACCTGCTGAGTGCTGCTAAGCTCCATGGATGCCAAAGGGTGGCTCCACAGAAGCCCAGTGTCCTTCAAGCACCCTGCCGACTCTGGCCCAGTGGGCTGAGCAGATACGGGTTCTCTTTCACTTGGATCTCACTCTGACATGAGGGGCCACTGTAGCCTCTGCAGCTCACACCTCAGGGTCCTACAGCTTTAATCAAAAGGGTTCTTTTTTCCTTCATGTTTGGCCCACACTTCTGCCCCGTCCAAGATGGGACCCATTCAAGAAGGCAGACTGCACTGAAGGACCAGTGTGAGTGACATGTCATGCTTGGATTGTGGGTGAGTCACACATCCTGACTGTTCCTATCTGCACTCACGAGGCTCAGCAAACGGTGACCTTACACTTCCCCATGCAGCCCTGTGGTGGCCAGGAAATCCTTCCCTACAGAGTTCTCCTGCTGCTGCTAAATGTGATGCCGATGGTGTCAGAGATTACAGGCTCTCCAGAAAGTGTCATGGTTCCCTTCCATAACATGGGGCTGTCACCAGCACTACCACACTGGCCTTGAGTGATCTTTCCCAGCCCCTCTTGCTTCTAAGCTCTTTTAAGTACTAGTAATCACCATTCAAATGCAGGTGAAAGTAAAGTGGAAGACTTCTGGGCTGGTACTTTTAAATAAGTGAGGGGACTCTGCTCTCTTTTCCTCACTAAACCTCCCACTGTAACACCCGGAGGCCAAGGACTGTCCATCCTTAGGAGACAGTCAACTCACAAGATGGAAGAAGGCTAGATCCTGAATCTTCAAGGGGAGGACAGTTAGCTTCCCACACTGGGCTGTCACCTCTGTCACCTGAGTGAAAAACAGCTTTCACAATCTTAGTGAAGTTTGGGGTTTTATTTTCTATAATCAAAAGAATCACCTTGCCCAATACACAGATGGAATCTGTCCTCCGTCTGGATCTTGTACCTGGTGCAGTCCTGGTTGTGACAATGATGACCATTACAAGACCCAGCTCCACTCTCCCTCAGTGACTCTACAGGAAACTGCTTGGCCAAGCTCCCTCCTCTTCCAGGCATATTCTGTCCTCAAGACTCCATGCAGGTGTCTGTTTCTATGATGTCTTTCCCGATCTCCCCAAACCAGGTAGTATCCTACCAAATTCTGTGTATCAATATATCACAGAATTATCTGTCTATTTTCATCACTGGGTTGTCTGTGAGTCCCTGGAATGGATGGTGAATGGATGGAAGGGAAGTTCCCCCTCTCTCCCAGTGATCTCTAAATATCTACCTTCATCTCATGCCTTTCCCATGAGCACCTCCTTCTACTGGTCATTCCTACCTGAATGCCCTCAGGTATCTCAAACTCAACATCACCGCAAACCTAAACCACAGTCCCTCCAAATATGCTTTGTTTCTTCTGCCACTTAAACTGGGTGATGATTTCACCAACCACTCAGCTTTGCAGATGGAAATCCCTGCTGTCATTATTGTTATTTTGTGGGTGAAGAAATGGAGGTCAGGATGGACTGGGGGCTGGGTGTGAACCCCTCCTGCAGCTCTCACACCTTGGCGGCAACTCTGCACCCTGGCTTGGAGTCCCGAGTATCCCACCCATGACCGTCTTCCTCCACCTTACTCACAGCCCCCCTCATCCTGGCTTGGAGACCCCAACCTGGCTCCCCTGGAAGACTGACAGCCACCACTCACGTCTCCACGCAGCTGGCATTTCCCCCGAGCTCCAAATAAACACATTTGATGAGAAGAATGTGTCTTTCTATGTTGGTAATTTATTCCCTCCTATGAAAATTGTCAAATTAATTAAAAAAGTAAAGAACAACATGGTTCAGACCAGCGAGCTGCTGAAAGAGGAACAGAAGAAGCTGTCAACAAATGGTGGCATCTAGAGCACCTGGGCCCGGAGTCACAGACCTGTGCAGAGTTCAAGCACCACAGCTCTCTGGTGGGAGATCCTGGGCAGGTCACATCTCCTCCCTGAGACTCCCTTCCCTAACTTGGAAATGAGAATACTAATTTCTGCTTCACAGGGTGTTTTCACTGTTTGTGTTTTTGTTTTGGGAATGGGAGTGGAGTGGATGTTTTACCTCGACAACTGGCTACCATCACAGGAGAGATGCAGGGCATGCTGCTAAAACAATCATAGAAATTCCACAGATTCCCTGGCCAGAAAAGGGGGAAAGGGCTTGATCCAACAGAGATGACTGTCAGTGACAATTAAGGACAGAAGAATGCTGAGAATAAAAGAGTCCTCAGATTCCTATGAACATTGTACAGGTCTCAGTCTGACCCTTCACTCTTTTGCTGTGTAAGACAGACTCAGAGCAGCATCATAATGGCTTAAAATTTTGAACTGAGTGTTCAGCCCTCTTTTATGGAGAATAAAACTTCCATTCTGAGTTTCAGGGAAGGTCTAAAGACAATTGCCAGTGCAATAAAAAAAGTCAGGATTCCTCAGATGACTTCAAGAGAATTCAAAGTCTACAAAGAAGACTCACTTGAATACAGGAGTTAGAAGCCAACTTGGGCAACACAGCAAGGCCATCTTAAAAAAATGAAAAAAAAAAAAAAAAGAATCTAAAATCATTCGACATTCAAAAAAGAATCCTGAAAATGTAACCCATTCTAAGGGGAAAAATTAACGTATCCTAACCTCCCAACCTCAAAATGTCTCTGATGTTAGGATTATCAAAACTTCAAATCAGCTGTGATAACTATACTCAATGAGGTCAAAGGCAAGAAATTTGAAACAACTAAAAAGATAAAAAATCTCAAAGAAAAATTTACTTTAAAAATGAGAATTTTAAAGCTAATAAATTCATTATCTAAAATTAAAGTCAGTAGTTAAACTTCATAGCTAAATAGAAAATAAATATTAAAGTGTCAGTGAGTTGAACTTAATCAGTGCAAACTACACAAACTGTAAAACAGAAAAAAGATTGAACAAATGAACTAAGCACGATGGATTTAGAATCAATATCAAAATGTCAAACATAAGGCTAATTGGAGTTGCAAAACATAAGAAATGAATAGGTCCCCCAAATTAATGAAACGATGACTGAAAACATTCCAAGTATAACACATAAACACAGATTCAAGAAGCTGAGTGAACACAAAAAAGAAAAACTTCAAATAATAACTAAACACATCATTATTGAACTACTAAAAACCAAAAATACAAAGAAAATCGAAAGCATCAAATGAAAATGACATCCTCCAATCCGAAGACACTGAATTCTATATCCAACAAAAATATCCTTCAGGACCAAATGCAAACAGAAAATATCACAAAAAGGAGAAAATCCATCACCAGCAGAAATGAGAAGAAACACCAAAAGGAGCTTTCAGGCTAAAGGGAAATGCAATTGGAGCAAACACTGGACATTTCACGTCTTCTTTCATAGATAGCTACTAATATATGTGCTTCGACAAGACAATACAGTATAACTAAGAAAGAGGATGACATAGATATGATAAGGAGAACCAGTACAAAAGAAGTGTAAGGAATTTTCCAAGATGAAACAGAAAGGGAAACCCCAGGATAAAAAAATGTGCATCAAGCAAAGAGAGCAACCTCTTGATTGGAGGATGGCAATTCATATTTAAAAAGCGTCAAAAGAGCTCAACTGCTTCTCAGTCTCTATGGTTGCCAGAGGTGGGTGGCTTTGACCCTGGAGTTGCTAAAGCTCGAGCGTGGACAGGATGTTTCGTCTTAACTCACTTTTTGCATTGGCAGAACTGGCTGTGGGGTCCCGATGGTATCATGGAGCATCACAGCCCACACAGACAAGGCGAAGACTAATGATGGTGGCTTTCCTGGGAGCATCTGCAGTAACTGCAAGTACTGGTCTCTTGTGGAAAAGGGCCCATGCAGAATCTCCACCATTTGTAAACAACTGAAAGAATGACGTTGGTGATAAAGGAAAGAATAAAGATGAAGGGGAAGGTGGTAACCATGAAAAAAAGTCTGCTGATAATTGTCTTGAGCCTTATCCAGAAGAAAAAAAGAAGAAACGGTCTGGATTCAGAGACAGAAAAGTGATGGAATAAGAAAATAGGATTCGAGCCTACTCCACACCAGACAAAATCTTCCCATATTTTGCCACCTTGAAAGTAATCAATGAGCCTGGTGAAGCAGAAGTGTTCATGACTCCACAAGATTTTGTGCGATCCATTACACCCAATGAAAAACAGCCAGAACATAAGATGCTACAGTGAAAAATAAGATTGTGATACTTATTTTGTTATAGGATATTTTGCATCTGTGTTGCATAAATTTTATAGTTCCATGACATAATTATGTTCACTGTGAAATTATTGAATGTCAGGTATTGTACTGGACTTTAGAAGTACAAAACAGGGGAGCCTATAGTTCAGTCTGGTAAGGAGTAGGAACTAAGGAGATTGTGCCTTTCTGGCTGAAATTTATTACCTGTAATGAGAATGTCCCTGAGGTCAGTGTAATATACATGTGCCTACTATTAATTTATTTTTTAGTGAGGGAAATAAAGACAGCAATAGGTAATTTCAGGAATTTATAGAAGAATATAGAAGTCCTGTGGCAGTAGAAAGAAGAGCCACTTAGCTCAATGTGGAAGTTTGGAGGATGCTCTTTAGAGAAATTTTGTAGGTTTGAATAAAAGACAAGTAAACAATAGGGGAAAGGATGTCTTATTTAGAGGAAACAATCTGAATAAAGAAGGTGTGTGGAAAGAAAATAAAAATTTAAGAATGTATCTGGGAGACACTGTAGGAAAAAGGATCAAGTAGGTTGCTTCTACTGAAACAAACATTAAGCTGGAAAACAGAAAAAAATCAACATTTTTGGAATTCTGCCAGCTAATTAGTATATAATCGGGGGAGTTGTCACTGAGGAAAGAACCTGCTAAATTTTAGTGACAAAGCTTTGTGGCATTTTTGCCTCCCATCCTATTTCTCAGTTCATCAGCAGCCATAGGAACAGCAATTCTGTTCCCAGTGTGGCTTAACTTTGGGAGGAAGGGAGGTGAGCAATACAAGTTGTTCTCAAAAAGTTTTGATTATACATTTTGACTTCTTCAGAAGTTCCCTGAGATACTAACTAGCACAAAAGCTTGCCCATTGTTTCTCTCATCCAGGACTTCAGTGGCTTCCTATTAAAGATATGCAGTATTCTGCCCATAGCCAACTATGCCAAGCAGCATATATACTAAACATCCTGGAAAGGATGAACTTTTGAAGGGTTATACACTGAAGAATTTGGAGTTCAACATGCATGCTCTGATACAGAAGTAATTGGAAAAGATTTTAGTGGGTTTGTATCTTTTACTTATATTTGACTCAATGCAAGGAAAAGGTAAAATTCAAGTCAGAGTTCTAGGTAGCCTAACTAAATGTTACACTTGAGCTAAGAGCCAGTTGGCAAATACTGGTTGAGATTTTTTTTGTTTTCCATTCTTTTTTGCTCCAGTATTTAAGGAAATCTTTATAAGTCCACCTTCCCACTTCTTAGATAATAGAACAGAAACTGCAGAATGATACATTACAAAGAATACTGTCTTTATAAGAATACTTTGGAAAAGTCACTATAAAGACCTCATGATTGGAGTCTTCAACAAGTAACACACCAAACTGTGGAGAATGGAGAGACCCTGGTTTCCAGAGTTATCTCAGTATAATGTTCAAAATACACACTTCATATCAATAAAGAAGAAAGTTTGACCCATTAACAGGAACAAAATAACTTGACAGAAACCATCCTTGAGGAAGCCCAGGTAGGACACCATGCTGTGTATCAGCACATGTACAGTAGGAGTTCCAGGAGGAGAAATTCTGGTATTTCCAAATAAACAGTTAGTTGCTAATAGAGCTCACCTACTAAAAATGCTTAAAAAATATTACAGGGAGTACTTTAGGTTGAAGTAAAAGGACATTAGACAGTAAAAACCATAAAAAGAAATAAAAAGTATTAAACACCAGTAAAGGTAACTTCATAGGTAAATATAAAAGCCAGTGCAGGTTAAGCATCCCAAATCTAAAATCTCCAAAATGCTCCAAAATGTTTTGAGTGCCAACATCATGTCACAAGTAGAAAATTCCAAATTTGACCTTGTATGGTGGGTTACAGTCAAAACACAGATGTACTACAAATGTCATATAAAATTATCTTCAGGCTCTGTGTACAAGGTGTATATGAAACATAAATATATTTGATGCTCATACTGTACTCTCTTCTCCATTGTGTTGAGTTATCAATTCTGATATAAAAACTACTTGGATTCTCAGGCCCAGGGGAATGGAACTCAGTTTGTCTATAATGATAATCAGCTCATAACACACCCAGCAGTTTACTTTTCTTTCTCCTCTGTTTTACTTTTCCTAGTCCTTCCACATGGTTCCCTGCCTTTTAAAAACTAGACCCTGTTATTGTGAAAGAACGGAGGTCATTTGTATTACAGAATTTCCCATGTTCTGGATTTTACTTATCATATTCATGTGGTAGTGTTGAACATTCCCTCTATCCTTTGTATTTCACCCATGTAGAAAATACATTGAGAGCATCTGAAAAGGAAGCTACCAAAATGATAACTCTAGATGTTGACATTACAAGAAAGTATTTTATTATTCTTTGTATGTTCCTTTATTTTCTAATAGACTTCACATATATTAATTCTACAAGTGTTGCTGGGTACAGTGGCACACGACTGTAATCCCAGTGGCTTTGGAGGCTGAGGCAGGTGGATCAAGAGTTCAAAGCCAGCCTCAGCAAAAATGAGGTACTAAGCAACTCAGTGAGACCCTGTCTCTAAGTAAAATACAGAATAAGGCTGGGGATGTGGCTCAGTGATTGAGTGCCCCTGAGTTCAATCCCTGGTACCCAAAAAATAAAAATAAAAATAAATAATTCTACAAGTGTTGGTTGACTAACCATCTGCTATGGATTCCGGGATGCAGTAATTAATTCTTGGTGTCATAGAGTAACTAGTCTTTTAAAATTAACATTAAACTTTAGGTTTAGATTCTTTAAATTTATTTCAGGGCCTTGTTTTGTGAGATGTGGAAGAGAGTTAAGTAGAGAAAAGAATTGGAAGATATTTCCTGGTTTTTATGATAGTAAAATATTTTTGTTTCTATAAAAATCAACTGTTTAGATAAAATCTCATTTGTATCAGTAACTTTTAAAGACGAATGTGTTTCTGTTGAGACAATGAAAAAAAGACATTTTAGGCAGACCACTAAAGTTAATTTATCATAAGGAGTATTATTTTTATCCCTTTAGAAATCATTATGTATTATGCATGTCTTCAATATTTTCTTGCATTTTGTTTGTTTGACTGTTTTTGTGGTGTTAGGAATTAAACCTAGGGCTTGTGCATGCTTGGCAAGTGCTTTACACTAAGCTGCATCCCCAGTTGCATTTTGTAATTGTAATTGTTGCTAAATATCTCAGATGCCAAGTACATTTTTCTTTTTCATAAAAAGCCAGAATAAGAAATAATTTTTTCTTCTAAGGTTATAATCATGAGGGAAAATTCTGATACATTAAAATGAAATTCAGAGTTGGAGTTGTAACTGAGGCAAGTGGGGTTGTCACACTTACCTGGCATGTGCAACGCACTGGGTTCGATTCATCAGCACCACATATAAATAAGTAATATAAAGGTTCATTGAAAACTAAAAAATATTTTTAAAAAATGAAATTCATTGAAAAATTGATTTTCTTTTCATTTGTTTAAGACCTAGAATTCTCACAAATGTTGATGTAGCAGAAGTAAAGTATATTATTCTTACGAGTTGAAATAAAAAAAAAAGTGTCAAAAGAGAGAATATTATCACCAAGATCACTGCACATAACTGCTGTAGAAACAGACATACAGACACATGGAACAGAAAAAACAACCCCAAAATGAATATGATCCACTGATCTTCAACAAAGATGCCACAAGCACACAATAGGGAGAACATTTTCTTCAGTAAATGGTGCTAGAAAAATGGGGCATGCAAAAGTATGAAATTAAGACCATATACAAAAATCACCTCGAAATACACTGAAGATTTAAATATAAGACTCAAAAATGCAAAACTATTACAAGAAAAAAAGGATAAAGATGTATGACACTGATCTGGGCAAATATTCCTTTGGAATATGAACCCCAAAGGATAAACAACAAAAGCAAAAAATTACATATGATATTGCATCAAACTAAGTGGTTCTTCAGAACAGCAAAGAAGCAATCAATACAATGAACAGATAGAAACTCATAAGGAATTCAAACAACTCATGAGCAAGGAAACAAACCTATCTTAAATTATATAATTTATATATATGTATATAAAAAAGTTATATATATGTGTGTACACAATTTAGAACTCAGAAGCAGAAATAGAATGGGGGTTTCTAGGAAGTAGGATGTTAGGAGGGGTTGGGAGATGTTTTGTAATTAGGAGAAATAAGTTCAAAAGACCTATGGCATATCAGGGTAACTACAGTTAATTATAACATATTGTATACTTGAAAATTGCTAAGAGAAATTTTAAGGGTTCTTACCACAAAAAACAGGAAGATGTGAGGTAATGGGTATGGCAAATACCTTCATCTAGTCATTACATAACATATATATACAACTGAACAAATAAGCCAATACTTATAAATAATGGGAGCCAGGTATGTCAATGTTAGAGAAATTACAAATATAGAAAGGTTAGAACTGTAATTGGAGAGTAATTTTTAAAAATATTTTTAGGTGTAGATGGACACAATACATGTATTTTATTAATTTTTATGTAGTGCCGAGGATACAACCCAGTGTTTCACACATGTGAGGCAAGCACTCCACCACTGAGCTACAACCCCAGCATAGGTACCTGCCATCTCTCTGCCCCAATGTCCTATTGCACAAGAGAAAGTTTATTCACTGCATGGGGCATGGGCATAGTTACATTAGATTGTCTGCAAAACAGGCTTGGTATCTGATGGTGTGTCTGTTTATAAAAGCCTATATTCCCTTAAGATGTTTTTAGCTGAGCCCTGGTTTACCTGGATGGGAGTAAAACTCCCAAAGTCTTATGAGCTACTGAGATTTATTAAGTCTTAAATACAGACCTGGCAAATTCCAAGTAGAGGAAAAAGGAAGGGCCTGGTCACAGAAGATGGTGCCAGTCAATCAGATGAGCTGAGGCACTCAGACTCCTGCAGCTCTGCAACCTCCTCTGCTTAGAAAGCAGAAAGAGGAGGTTGAGCAGGGAGATACTGAGTCACATGGTTGTTAGGGACAGACCTGGGAACAAGAACTCAGGCCCATCACTCTTTTGCAGCCTTAGCCACTGCAGGCTACAGTGGCAACAAATATGTCCCTTCCTATCTGCTAACCCCTGACAAAATGCTCCCACCAGCTCCAACAGTACCCCATGGGTCTGCTGCAGGGAGATGCAGCTGGATAGAAGCAGAGATAAAAGCAAGCAAATGGACAGATTTTATAGTCTCACAGCCTATGTCAACTCCTGTGTGGCCGCGGAGGCTCAGGCCAAGCTTGCAAGAAGCCCAGCTTATCTAGGGAAGCTGATTAAGACACACATTCCAGAAAGAAAGGTGAGGGTGACAATCAGGGACATGGCTATTCCAGAGGAGGGAGAGGGAAGACATTATTTGGTGCTCCAATTCCTAAACAAGAGCTTTCAATTCTATCCCACTGAAAACTGGCTCTCCGACATTGAAATTAGGGTAGTCTATGTTAATGCGAGTCCCACTTTTAACTCTGCTTTGAAACCTGGGCAGCAGCAAGTGCACAATGAGAAAAAAACTACATGTGAAAAAAATTTAAAATGTCTTGGGAAGTATGTTTCAAACATTCACTAAGGAAAACAGACATTTCCCCATCTATTGCAAACTTATATGGTTCATGCGAATAGCACACTGCACAGCACCCAGAGATTCAAGAGCATGTGGAGTTTCTTTTTCATTGAATTTGTAGCTACCCATCAACTGCCAATATTTTTTCAAACTTGACAAATAGTCCAAGACCTGAAAAGTACATGAAAAGTGATGAGTGCTATTTTGTTTGTTTTTCATGAAGTCAGAGCATCCTTTAGTTAATAGTTCAAAATAGGTTCCAGAATTATTGTGCATGCATGCTCACACACATACACACACCCCTACATATAAATACTAATATGTTTCATACCTTTCTCTAATCATATGTAAAATTGTAAATGCAGAAATTCTAACATTGAAGGCAAATGAGGGGCCTACCAATTTATTCCTTCTACATTTTCGGTCATTCTTTGCATTTATAAACTCTATCTTAGAAAACAGTGATAATGAATTTTCCAAGTAATTAAACATTCCATATACAGTAATGACTGCTGTTTAGATAAACTCATTAGTTAAAAGAAGCCAAGAAGACTACAGGACGAATTCACAGAGCATATTCTGAACACATTTATTCTACTTAAAATATGATTAGAAAAATAAAATATAGCCCTATGTTTAGAATACAATGAAAATATAGAACATTCTTCTTCAGTATCTTCACCTGCATTTATTTTTTTTCCTCAAAGTTTTCTGTATACATTACTGGAAGTGACACATTCAATATAGAAATTCTTGTGAAATTTAATAAAAAGTTAAGAAAACCCACAAGCAAAAAATTAACTTTTTAATTTGATGCTTGCATGATTTATGCAGCATAGTTTTGAAAGAACTTACCAGATTTCCTTTATTTATATGTGGTACTGAAAATCAAACTCAGTACCTCACACATGCTAGGGATGCACTCTACCACATAGCTACAACCACATCCTGCCTGTGCCTAATTTTCAAATCATTTTATCTTGAATAATTAATATGTATGCCATTATATATGTATAAAGAAAACATAATCTCATTTATAATGATATATATGAAAAAGTATACATACCTTGCTAAAAGGTCCCTATACTGAAAGTAGTTTCCTGCTTTTACTGATGGGTGGGTTCCTAGTAAGTGGCTGGATCTGCCTGCCGATGTCCCAGCAGAAACTCATGGCCAATTTTGATTTGCAGGGTTCCTGTGCTCTGAATGCAAAACACAAAAATTCATGCAGAACACTACGCTACTTACAGCTTGCAGCTTTGTGGCAGCTAGTGCTATATATACCTCTTGGGTAAATGCTATTGGTTCACATTTATACTAATAAGGGTTTGGAAAAAGCAGCAAATGTAATTTACCTTATATTGCAAAAGGCCCCCACATATTAGTGGCTAATATTTTGACTCATCTTGAGTTGAACTGGTAAACTGAAATTAATCAGGGAGAATATATTGAAGAATAAAATAAATTAAAGATTAATTCATTAGTAAGTGAAGAAATTCAAATTGAATGTATGGACCTTAAAACAAATAAGGAAAATTTTGTTGCAGATGAGTATAGACTGAAACAACAACAACAAACCTAGGAACCAGAGATTTTTCTGCAGAATAAAACATAAAAACACAGGGTGTCAAGTACTTTCAAAACTACATTAAAATCGTGATTGATAATAACAACAAAACCTTAATATAAGGCTCCAAATCCAGATTAAGTGCATGCGTATGGACCTGTACTTCACAAACACAAACACACACATCTTAACTCATTCAGTTTTAACAACTGTTTCATAGGTACTATTCCCATCCCACATTTGGATGACTTGCAGTTACATAAGGTAAGTTATAATAACCGAACCAGAATTGAAAATTACACTGACTTTGTGTGATGATCACAAATGTTGCTTCTCCAGCACTTGTAGCAGAAAGTACATCCTAAATATTTAGGCTTTTTATTTCCTCATTTATCTACCACTGCAGAAACATATCTCCTTTTAAATCATTACATCAACATCATGGACAGGTAGATAAAAATCCAAAAAAAATGAGATTATAGATTTAATAATGTCTGAATGAATGCATTGTATTGAATAAATACTTTTAAAGTTTGGAGTAACTGGAAGTTTACTTTGTCATCTCACTGAATATGTTTTATTTAGTATTTGGACATATAGTATTCAACAGCTCCTATTGAGTGCTGGTCATATGCAAGGAACTGGATATATTTCTAAAGAAGCTAGAAAGATGATAAAGAGATTATATTTTAAGAAGAAAATAGACATACCAAAACCAAATTAAACTGTCATGAAACTTTTTGTAGGAATAATATGTACAAGTAATACTTGAAATTTAAGAGCACTCCTGTGAAATACTATGAAGAAATTATATACACACACGAAATATACATTTACATGGATACATAACTGCATAGGTACTTCCAGAATAGTTGATATACATATATCATACACACAATCATTTGCACTGTCTTGATTATTAAAATAATATATTGTGTTCAGTTGCTTGATATGAATTATGATTGGAAACATCTATTAAGATGAGAAATACATTTAATTTTTGCATCATAAACTGTACATTTTATTACCTGAGGATCTTTTGTTTAAAGAATCTATTTAAGGAATATTTTTCTCTGCTATAGAACAGCTCTTTATTGTTGTTTTTTAAATTTTTTTCTAAAGAGGAAATGTACCCATGCAAAGGTCCATGGATTTTAGGAAGTGTAGGGGAAGGTAATATTTATGCATGTTCTTAAGCTTAGCAAGAAATCATTACAGTGTGGGATACATGCCATTGTCTGCTTCCTCTTAGGTTTTCATTCAATTTGAGAAAAAAGGAAGTTCAGAGCTGGTAGAATCATGTTTTCTGTTTACAATGAGGAGTACATAAATAGCAGTTGTCAGAATTTGGCTCCTGGAGCTGTTAGTTAAGATAAAGATTAAAAACATGTCTAGACTTTGGCAAATCAAAGTGACTAATTAAGCTACTTGTGTCCTAAAACCAGGAGCAACCAGAATAAATTTTTTAATATGAAACTCCTCTAAACTTTGAATTTTTATTAAACACTCAAATAATATTCTCATCTTCAAGTATTCTACTAGATTTCTGAAGATTTAGTAATGGTACCACATGGGACAAAGGTTCTTTGTCATTGTGTGGAGATCAGTACCTTTTAAATCTATAAAATGCTGATATGAGTTATACATACTAATTTTATACATAAGTTTCATACGAAAAATGATCTTCAAAAATTTTGAGAAAACTGATTTAGAATTAGTTTTCTTTTGCTGTAAAACAGAACTCATCAACACTAGCAATTTCAACCAACACTAATCTACTATCTCATGGTTAGATGAGATAGACTTTTAGATGGGCTCAACTGAGCTCTATCACTGTAGTACTGCTAGGTTAAAACCAAGGAAACAGCGAGGTCAGGCTTTTAGCTAAAGACCCTTGAGAAAAAAAGAAAAATCTGCTTCTGAGCTTATAAAAGTTGCTGGCTAAATTCAGTTCCTAAAGCAGGTAGGAATGAATATCCTTTCCTGGTTCTCAGCTGGTGGCAGCTCCTACATTCTATACATTGCTCATAATACTTATTTCTTGTCACTCTTCAAAACCTCTAAGGCTGTGTGGACTCCTGCCCTCAAATGGTTGAAACCTTCCTGACTTCTGTTGCAACTAGACAACTCTTTGCTCTTAAACTAACCTACTTTAGCTTCCTATTTTTATAGCAACCATGCAAATAATACAATAATAGAGGTGATATATGAACAGTTTCCCAGTTCTTGGAAACATTTTAAAATTCAACAGGGCATATTGACATAGGTTTGTAAATGTTGTTGTTTTTTTTTTTTTAACATACATATGAATGAGTAATTTGACTCTCATTCAGGGATCAAATAATTATTTTACATGGTCTCTGGACTGGTGTTTTGTAGGTAAAATTTGTGAATAAAAGCTGGTTGTGGTGACACCTCTAATTCTAGCAACTTGGAAAGCTCAGACAGTACAATTGCAAATTCAAGGTCAGTCACAGCAATATGGTAGACCAAACAGCAATAGTGAGACCCTATCTCAAAATTTAAAAAATGAAAAGTCAGGGGATGTAACTCAGTGATAAAGTACTCCTAGGTGCAGTTCCCAGTGCAAAAACAAAAGTGAATAAAATAAATGGTTTAATGAGCTCTGTGTAAGTACAGAAATGTATAACCATGAAGAAAAAAATAACTATCCAGTACTACTATATTAAGGAATAGAGTACACTACCATCTGATTTAAGAGAGTAATATGTGGCAGTTCGTTCAAACTCATCATATCTCAATATTTATATTTCTGATAAAGCTTACAATAGGTATTTATATTATAAAATATAATTTATTAGTTTATTAATTTATTTTGGTACATGTTATAGTAACATGAATATAACACTTGATAATTTTTTGGGATATTTTTTATTTTGTGAATAGGTTCATTTTAGTCTTAAATTTTATTGGTGCATTTTAAGTATAAGTAGTGGGATTCATTGAGAAATATTTGTACATTCACATAATTATTCAGTTTTATATTCCAGTATCTTAACTTTCCCTTCCCTCATCTCTTCATTTGGTCCCCTTTTTCTGTGATTTTGGTTCCCTTCTCTATTTTCATGGGAAACTGCCCCACCCTGATTTTACTCTTTTCTCTATATTTTCTCTGTATTATCTTCCATATTTGAGAATAAACATGAGCTTTTATCAAAATAATTAGCCAACCTATTATAGTATATATGCATACACACATTTTATAACAGTGAAGAAATTCATATCAGTCAAGCTACCTAACCAGCCTAAATGCCACCAAAAAATGAGTGGGTAAAGAAAATTAGATGTGCAGAATGGAATTTATTTAGCCTTCCATAAGAGCAAATTATGTATTGGCAGAAAAAATTAATGAAAATTGGAAGCATGTTAAGCAAAATAAGATGGAGAATTTATTATTTATTAAATGGACAATCTCCCTTTTTATCACCAAACAGCTGTTGTCTCACTTGCTCCATTGGTATAGAGGAGCAAAGCTCTCTCTCAAGGTTTAGCATTATAATTCCATCCTATGTCAATAAGGGAAAATCTCAAAGTGTTCAGAAAATAGAATTAAGCATACAAAGAAGAGACTAGTTTTGTCTAATCTAATCATATCCTTACAATGAAATGCAATCATGTATTTTAATCTGCATCCTCTAGTAGTACTTTTTATATTTATTGGAGAAAATACTCAAAGTGATATTTAAGAAGGAATTCAATTTTGGTTTTGTTTTTCTTGTGCTCACTTCTTTTCAGCATGAGAAATGTTGCTTACTATGCTAAATAAAAATCACTTGTGGTACTGCATTAAGTCATATGAGAACAAAAGATGGGGTGGCATAAGCAATTAATGAAAGTTAGATCATGGTGTTTCATGTATAAATTAACTTTAGCTGGAAAAATAAATGAACTCTTAAAGATGAGAGTATATATAATAGAAAGTAAATACCTAGAAAGTAATTCCTTAAGATCTGTTTTAGAATGCTAGGAAGAGGAGAAGACTAAGTTGACTTTCAACTTTAAATTAATCCAATATGCCTTTGTGTATTATTTATTTAATAATAAATCTTATAGTCTTACTTGTCCTTTAGCAGATGCATTTTTCTCTTTAAGATACTAGCTGCTTCAATGTGTATAATTCTTAGACTTTGGAACTTATTACTGTCAATTAATTGACAGAGAAGGGTAGAGTGTCTTTAGAGATGGAATGTCTTAGGAAGGACACTTTTCACATGTGGTAGTAGCAAATGATAATTAATGTAAATTATTGCAGTAATAATCTTTGTGTTGGATCTGAGGGTTCCAAGAAATGATTCCTGCAAATATTTATGAATAATGAGATCTTTTTTCATAACTTTGATTCTGAAGTTTTGATTAAATAATAAAGTCAGCCACATCTTAAAAATGCATACTGTTTTTTGACATACTAGTTGTATAAGGTTAATCATTTCTGATTCTTTTACTATTCTTGCTTTCACTTATGTGTAGTTTTGATGATGAAATTTGTGCAATAAAATGCCTCTAATTTCTTAGAATTCCATATCAAGATTTATTGTTATATATACTCTTTTTTAAGGATATAATCATTCTATTCCTATTTTACTTCTTATAAGGAAATGGAATTAGCAATATTTATTTAGTACCTTTTCCATAACAAGGACTATGTTGTCCATATGAGCTCAATCACTTATTGCAAATCTTACATGATTTTATTTTGCACAATTGTTATACATTCTGATCATTAGGTATTAGATTACTAATTCTAGTCATTACACAAATGAGGAAATTGAGGTTCAGGGATACCCTGTAATTTTTACAATGTCACATATGTAGTCACTGGTGGTATCAGCATCTTACAGAGCTATGTGCATATATTTACAGGTCATCTAGCACAATTGTTTTATGTGAGATATTGTTTCACCGACATCTGATAAACTGCTCAGAGTTGCTGAGAAAATGGGAAAGCAACAATTAGAACACAAACCTAATGAGCTCTAGATTTTTTCCTATTAGCTATCTTAATATTTTAGAAACTAAATAAAATTATCAAAAACTTTTGATAATCGAGTATCCCAGTTGAACTAAAGAGATGCTTTAGCACTGGACAGAGAGAGCCCAACTGTGTATTCAACTACATGATCTGCCCACAAGTGGTCATAGGCTACAAACTACTGTATCACCATAGAATTTGTAAATTATGAGTAATTATGAGTAATGCCATCATCTGAAATTCTCCACAATCCCACAGAATCAGATTTGACTTATTTATCAGATGTCACTTTTGCATGCACAGTGAACAAATATATGCACAAATGCTATACACGCAGACATATTGATATTCCTTTATACAAATAATTACATGAATCCTATATATGGCCATAGGAACACATGAAAGAAAAGGAGAAATACAAATGTGCTCACTTATAGAGATATTCCTATAGAGAGAAAAACTTTGGTAATATTTGCAAATGTGCACTCAATTACAGAGTGGAAAAAAAGATGGGATGCATGAGACATTTCTGGCAATGACAAAGGAAACAATTTTATCAACAAATTTGTGACTGAAGAATTAATGATGATCTGTCCTCTAAGGCAATCCAATGAAGTTAGACCCGCTGTGAAAAATAGTGTCTCATTATAAATTTTCCTTTGTGATTCACAGCTATATTCTTATGAACTACTGCTTGAGAAATAAAATTAATAATGCATCACTTTGCTTGCCTTTCCATCTTTACAGGGAATAATTACAGTGCTCCTTATTGTTGAAAGCAGTCATTCATGTCACACCCCCATGAGTTCTTAAACTAAGTCATTTCACCACAACTTCATGGTCAGTGGGGTAATAGACAACATCTTTTGGTCACAGTTTTAGGTCAGATCTGCAAATTAGTAGTAGGAATAACTCCAATATTTGCAAAGTGCTACACACACACATATACATGTTTTATTTTTTATTTATTTTTATTGTCTTAAATAAAGTTGAGTCTGTTAACTTTCTAATCCCTGACATTGTGAGATCGTCTCAGCACACCCATGGTAATTTCTATACATTGTTATTGTTACCATGACTTCAGTAATCTACACTAACTTGCACTCTGGAATGAATTCCCTTTTTCTTTTTCTTTTTATCTTCACTATGCAATTCACAGTGTTGGCTCTAATGCACATTTTATTAGTTTATTTGGGATTTTATAGCAAAATATCACATATTGGGTAGCCTATAAAATGAGAAATTTGTTTCTCACACTTCTGGAGGCTGAAGAGTGCAAGATCAATGAACTGGCAGCTTCATTTTTGGTGCAAGTCCTCTTTCTGGTTCATGGATGGCACCTTCTAGATGTGTCCTCATGTGGCAGAAACAGCCAGTTTGTTCTCAAGGGCCATTTCATAGGGGTACTAATTTTTTTTTTTTTTTTTTACAGACTGAATTTTAATTCACTGTACACACATGGGTTACAACTTTTCACTTCTATGGTTGTACACAATATAGATTCACACCATTCATGTAATCATACATGTACATAGGGTAAAAATGTCTCAGTCTATTATCTTTCCTTCCCCCACCCACTCTTGCCCCATTTTCCTCTACACCATCCAAAGATCCTCCATCCTTCTCTTGCCCTCCCCCATTACCTCCTCTTTATTTATCATCATCCACTTATCAGATAAAACATTCAGCCTTTGGTTTTTTTGGATTTGACTTATTTCACTTAGCTTGATATTCTCCAGCTCCATTCATTTACCAGCAAATGCCATAATTTTCATTTTCTTTATGGCTAATTAATGTTCCATTGTGTATATATACCAAAGTTTCTTTACCCATTCATCAATTGAAGGGCATCTTGGTTAGTTCCACAATCTAGAGATTGTGAATTAAGCAGCTATAAACATTGGTGTGAATGTGCCACTGTAGTGTGCTGACTTTAAATCCTTTGGGTCTTAATCGAGGAGTGGGATCACTGGGTCAAATGGTAGGTCCATTTTAAGTTTTCTGAGGAATCTCCATATTGCTTTCCAGAGTGGCTGTACCAATTTGCAACTCCACCAGCAATGTATGAGTGATAATTCATGGGAATTCTATCCTTAGTAAATTACTTGTAGGAAACCCTGCCTCTTAATACTATCACTTTGGGGTTAGTGCTTTAACCTATACATTGGGTGGGGGCAACATTCAGATCATACCAAAGTCAAATCTTGGTGCACTGTTATGTTTTATTACCTTGGATATGGTTTCTCTCTGATTATTCTGTCAGACAATTAAGTAGAATGGCTAGCTTCTGCTACCAGTATCCAGTACCCTGATTTGATTCCTCTTGATTTAACTTTGGTTTGGGATTTGATATACTCACAGTAAGAACAGTTTAATATATTTTATAAATGCTTTAGCACATGTTGTCTAAAAGTGATCTGATGTATAATATCTGTTATTTCTCTAGAAAACTTCAGTAACTTACAGAGTCATCAGTGAGCAGAGCATGGCAGGAAAATATAAATTTGTTGGCATGAAAAATAGTGATTCAAAAACTAGTGAAATTAGTATAATACTTCATTGATATTAAGTTTTTTTAAAAAATCTCATTAAAGAGTGTATGTCCTTCTATGTAGGATGAGTAAATTCATAATATATTAGAAGTATTAGGAATAATTCTTTAGTTAAGCAGTAAAGTTCCTAATAAAAAGAATTCCTTGGTTCAGCCTTTGCTGGACACTGGAAACCCCCAGAATGCTTTTCAAATGACAGATGCCAGGGCCACACCCTCAGAAATCATATCATCTGGTATTGAGCCAAGTGACAGGCATTTTCCTATTTGATTTATTCAGGTTGAGAATTGATGAACTATAAAAATAAAGTTCTCTATTGTCTCCTTTTGAACATATTATAATAGAAGCAGCACTCTCCTATGTATGGAAAAAAAACTGAAAGAAACTTCAAACCTCTGCTCATTATTAACAGATCCCACTTATGCCACAGAAGTAAATCCTGGACAACTGCTGGAACTCCCAGAATTGGAAGGGGAGAAAGAGGCTATTTCATGAGACCATAAAGCAGAGCACTCCCTATTAAGTGGAAAATAACTCTAATAGTTATTATTCACTCATGATTTCTATATATTATCTCCTTTAATTTCACAAGTGGAATCTCCTTATAGATTTTATTTGAATTTCCTTGATGGCTAAAGATTTGAGGATTACTTTCATATTTATTCACCATTTATATTTCTTCTTTTGAGAAATGTGTTGGTGTTTTTCTTGTATACTTGTGTTTTTTGTTGTTATTGTCAATTTTTTTAGTTCATTTTTACATTCTAGATGCTAACCCAATGTCAGATGAATAGCTGGTGAAAATTGTCTCTCATTCTCATGGTGATCTCGTACCTCTCCCGATTGCTTCCTTTGCAGTCTTCCAGCACCATTTGTTGAAGAGGCTATCTTCTCTCCAATTTGTGATTTTGGCACCTATATTGTGAAATAGTTGTAGGTGCAAGGATTTATTTTGGGGTATTCTATTCTGTCCCACTGGTCTCATTGCCTATTTTTATGTCATTAGCATGCTAAGTTGTTAAAATGGCTCTGTAGAATGTTTTCACATCAGGTGTAGTGATGCCTCCAGCTTTGCCTGTTTATACTTGGTATTTCTTGGTTATTTAAATATTTTAGGGCTGGGGTTGTGGCTCAGTTGTAGAGTATTCGACTAGCATACATGAGGCCCTGGGTTAAATCCTCATCACCACATAAAAATAAAATAAATATATTGTGTCCACCTGCAACTAAAACAAAATGAACAAAAAAAGTATTATATGACTTTTTGTGAAATTTAGGATTTTAGTATTTTTTCTAGTACTGTGAAGAAATTCATTGACATTTTGATAAAACTTGCACTGAATCTGTAGATCACCTTGTGTAGTAGTACAATTTAGCAATATTACTTTTCCCTATCCATCCATGAAAATCTTCCAATATCTTCTTCACTGTTTTGGGATTTCATTTTAAGGGTCTTTCATCTTTTTAGTATGGTTTGTTCTTAGGTATTTTACTTTATTTTTGAGGCTATTGTGAATGAGGTTGATTTGCTGATTTCCTTTTCAGCAAATTTATTATTGATTTGTAGAAAATAAGTGCTAAGATCTTTTGTGCAGTCTTTAATATTCTCTAAGTATAATCACATCCCCACCAAGCAGGGATAAATTAACTTTCTCCATTTCTATCTGTATCTATTTTATGTCTTTCTCTTGACTAGGTGCTCTGGCTCAACTTTTAAGAACTATATTGAAAGAGAATGGTGAGAGTGTTCACCTTTGAATTTTTTTCTGATTGTAAAGAAAATTCTTTTTCCAAATTCAGCATGATGCTGCCTAAGGGTTAGATATAAACAGTTTTTATTATGTTGTGGTATGAACCTTTTATGACGTTTATTCTGTGCTTTTATCATGGGGTATGTTAAATTTTATGAAAGGCTTTTTCTGTATTTATTGGAATGATCATGTGATCTCTTTTATACTTGATTCTACTTAGGAGTTTTATAACCTTTATCAGTTTGCTGAAGTTGAACCATGCTTGCATCTCTGTAATGAAACCAACTGAATTATGGTACATTATCTTTTTAATGTGCTGTTGAATTCAATCTGTAAGTATTTTATTGAAGACTTACACCTAACTTTATCAGGAATATTGATCCATGGTTTTTTTCTTGTTTTTTTTTTTTTCTTTTCTCAATGTTGTGCTTTATCAGGTTTTGTTAGGTGGCTTCACTGAGTGATTTTGAGATAGCTCCTTCACTTTCCACTTTATGGAGTAGTTTGAGGGGCACTGCTTTCAGTGCTTTAAAGGTCTAGTAAAACTTAGCAGTGAATCTATCTGGCCCTGTGCTTTTCTCTGTTGGGACACTTTTTATTACTGCTTCAATCTCATTACATTTTATTGACCTATTTGCGTTTTGTATCTCCTCTTTGTTTAAGTTTTATAGGTCATATGTGTCCATAAATGTACCCATTTCTTTTAGGTTTTCCATTTTATTAGCATACAAGATTATTTTTGGAGGAGGGGTACAGGAGATTGAACTCAAGAGTACTCAATCAATGACCACATCCCCAGTCCTAATTAGTATTTTATTTAGAGAAGGGTCTTACTGAGTTGCTTAGCACCTCAATTTTGCTGAGACTGTCTGAATTTGCGATCATCCTACCTCAGCCTCCCAAGCCTCAGGGATTATGGACATTTGCCACCATGCCTGCTTGGCATACAGTTTTTCAGAATATTTTCTAAAAATACTGGGAACTTTAGTGGTATCTATTTTGCCTTCTTTTTCATCTCTTAATTATTTGGATCTTCACTTTTTTTCTTTTGGTTAGCTTAGCTAAATGTTTGCAAATATCTTTCCATAGAAACAACTCTTCATTTAATTGATTCTTAAAATTATTCTTTTAGTGTGTTATTTTTAATGACATAATTATTTTTATTCTTTTTGCTTCTGTATTGTGTTATGCTTTAGATATGAGACATACCTCCAAATATCATGTGTGAGACAACACAAGAAAGCTTATATGTGATAGGATCAGGTTATAAAGGCCTAACCTAATCAGTGCATTAATCCTCTGAGAGGGATCAACTGGGGTGGTAACTGTAGCCAGGTAGGGTGTGGCTGGAGGAGGTGGGTCACTGGGGCATGCTTTTGGGATATATATTTTGTCTATGGTGAAGGAAGAGTCCCTCCTCCCTCCCTCTCCCTGTGTGTGTCTCTCTCTCTCTTTCTCTCTCTCCCCCCACCTCTCCCTTTCTTCCTCTCCCCTTTCTCCCCTTCCTGGTGCAATGCTCTGAGCCTCTTTCCTCCACCACATTGTTCTGCCATGATGTTCTGTCTCACCTTGGGCCAAGAGCAGAGGAGTCAGTCACTTATGCTAAAGACCTCTGAAACCATGAGCTCTAAAATAAGCTTTTCTTCCTTAAATTGTTCCTGTCAGGCCTTTTGGTCATGGTAGTTAAAGTTGACTAAAATATTGAATTTATTTTGTTATTATTCTAAGAGATTGAGATGAATTATTATATTATTTGATCTCACTTTCTATCTCTCTTTTTAATGTTAGCACTCATTGATAAAAACTTCCCCTTTAGTACTGTTTTTCCTTTATCCAACATCTTCTGGTATGTTGTTTCCATTTTCATTTGATTCTAGGAATTTTAAAATTTCCCCCATAATTTCTTGAATGACTCCATGTTCAACCAATATTTGATCACCATGTATTTGTATGATTTCTGAAGTTTATCTTGCTATTGATTTTTAGTTTCATGTTAGTGTGATCTGATAAGATACAAAAAATTATTTCAATTACTTATGTCCTAATATACAGAAAAACTTCCATGTGATGATGAAAAGAATGTGTATTCAGTTTGAGAATGGAATGTTGTGTAGATATATATTAAGTCCTCTTGGTCTGTAGTGTAATTTAACTGTGATGTTTCTTCATTGACATTTTGCCCAGATGATTGATCCGTTGGCAAGAGTACAGTTTCGAAGTCACATACTATTATTTTATAATAGCTTGTATCTCTCTTTATGTCCAATACTGCTTGTTTTTAAAAATTGGTTTTCTAGTCTTTGATGCATATGTACTAATTGTCATTATATCTTCTTAGTGAACTATTCCTTTGATCAATCTGTAGTGACCTTTAACTTATCTGGTTTTGCCTTAAAGTCTGTTTTGTCAGATATGAGTGCATCTACTCCTTCTTGCTTTCAGATCTTATTTGCTTGTATTTGTTAAGCATTTATTTTTCTCTGTTTAGTGAGTAATTCCATCATATATGATGCTATTCTTTGGTCAAAAAAATGATTTATTTTTTATATTAGGGTTAGGGTTGTAGCTTAGTGGAGGGGTGCCTACTTAAAATGCATGAGTCCTGGGTTTAATTCCTAGCACTGAAAACAAGGAAAAAACAAATAACTTATAGTTTAAAACAAAATGAAATAAAAAACTAATAATGTTTGGGATTAATTATGTGCACTACAGAAATTCCAATGAAGGTCTGGGATAGATGTATAAAGTCTCTGCCTTTATGTTTGGTATACCTCTTCCAATTATTCCTCCTGTATAATTGCAAAGTTGTATCTTTTGACTACCATCTAACTAATCCTCCCAGAACTTGGGAACCACCATTCCATTTTCTACTTCTAAGTTCAAATTTGTAGATTTCATATGTAAATAAGATTGTGAAGATTTGTCTTTATGTGCAAGTCTTGCTTCACTTAACATATGCCCTCCTGATTCATCCATGTCACAAATGACAATACTTTGGTAAAAAGAAAAACTATCAAATAGAAATCTATTCTGTATATGTACAATATTTTATTTATTCATTGTTCAGTTAGTGGATAATTTGGTTTCATCCAAGTCTTCAGTATTTTGAGTCATGCTGTGGTAAATATGAAAATACACATCTCTTCAAAATACATGAGATATCAATAGGAGGTAGGTATATAGATAGATACATGGATCAATTGATTCCATGGGTTATTGCTGGATCAAATGATCATATGACCTCTTTATTTTTAATTTTACAATTATGTTTCTCATATGGCTGTACTAACTTACATTACTACTAATAGTATGTAAGAGTTTTCTCATTTCCTCTTTCAAATTTATCTTTTATGATTTTTATAACAGCCCATCTAATGGTGTAAGAACATATCTTGCAGTTTTAATTTTTATTATTTTTGTTATTAGGGATTATTTCATCATTTTTTATATAAAATTTTGTCATTTTTTTCTCTTCCATCTTCTCTTCCATTCTATAGGGTTTCTCTTTACTCTATCAATTGTTTTCTTTCCAAAGCAAAAGCTTTTCAGTTTGATGGAATCTCATTGTCTACTTTTACTTTTGCTTCCTTGCCCATATCTTGCCCATTCCAATGTCCTGAAGTTTTTCCCCTATTTTTTCTTCTAGCCATTTCATAGTTCCAGGTCTTACCAAAAAAGTTATTGCCAAAACCAGCATAATGGAGAATTTCCACTATCTTATCCTTTAGTAGTTTCATAGTTTTAGATCTTTTATTTAAAATTTTATTCCACTGTACATTCTTTTGGCATATTGTGATAGACAAGGCCTAAATTCATTCTTCTCCATGTGGCTATCCAAGTTTCCCAACACCATTTATTGAAGAGACTGTTCTTTCCTCATTGTGCTTTTGGTACTTTTACTGAAAATCAAATGACAGAAAACAACTTGACTTATTACTGGGCTTTCTGTTCCATTTGTCGGCATCTTAAGATTTAAGGTACCCAACCTTTGTGCATCCCCAAGGCCCAGTGGGTGAGAGTCCATTGCTCCATTGTAGGGTACTTCTTTTGATGGCTCCAGTTTGGGTGCTGACCTTACTTTGGACTTGTTGCCGCTCATGCCAGTCATTCATAGAGTCCACTGTACTACTGAGGCTCTCTCTTTGAAACATTCTGTCCACACTTTTGATGGGAATTGGGCATCACTCTGATCTGCACTTAGAGATTTTGTGAAGCCAAACAAAACTTGCAGGTCTAAAGTCCTAGTTTTGAAATTTCCAGAAAGAAAGGGATGGATGGTTCAAAGGATATGGGGATTTTATTCATTCCTCTTCCAATAAAGTTTTCAACACTATTGTGTTATGTTTTTAAAGGGCCAACCCAATGATAGTGAAGACTACAGAGAAGCTTATTGTGCCATCAAACTCATTTTAAGATTGAAGTAAATAATACTATTGTTTATTTTCCATCATTTTTCTTATAGAACAATATTTTCATCTCGTTCATTAATTTAAAGGTCCATCTGCAGATATTCTTTGTTAAGCATTTGGTATCTCAAGAGAAAAGAAAATTGCTTAACCCTAATTGTAAACAGCTTAACTTACCAGATAAATCAAAATATTATCACATTTTGTGGTATTCTAAAAGTTTTTTGTGTATGTCTGTGTTTCGTGTGTGTGTGTGTGTTCTTCTGACAGTGAATAGAAATAAAGCATGTGTGGCTAATGACATGTTTGTATGTTCAGAACTATAAAAAGTGGGTTTTGGTCATGGTTAGTTTCTGACCTCTGAGTCCTTATGTGCATCAGGGCAGATTAACACCACCAGTCACCTTTACTTTTGATGGTCATTTAGTTTGCAGTGCATTTTCACTTACTTACCCAGAGAACCTTATAAGAACCTTGGGTGTGATTTAAACTCAGAGTTGATTTCCCAGCCAAAATGTGCAACTATTGCAGACTATTTTCCTAATATTTCAAAGTAGACTTGACTATTATTCACAATTAAAAATCTAAAAATAAAAATGAATTCAGAATTTTTGTTTACCTTTTACTACTACTCCTTAGATACTATTAGCCAAATAGAAGTTTGCTCTCATATTTTCTTAATGTCTTCACATTCTATTTTTGCATTTCTAGACAACTATATTTGTCTCTGATTAAAATACATATTTACTCCAATTTATGAGAATTTATAGTTCTATATTATTATATGTCTTACAAGACAGTGTTAGTGAAAATTTGATTCTCGATTATATTACAACTCCATATAAATTAAATACATCTAGTACACATTTACTGGTCTTATTTGCCTCTTAATAAATTTTTTTAATATTTCACCATTTTTACATGTTCCTTTTCTAGTTGAAATAATTTTACATTAAATGCTCTTAATATCTCAGTTATAGTGGAACTATAAAAATTACAAATAATCTGAGTCTAAATTCATTAATTTTTATATAATTTTATTTTTTAAAAATTATCTTGGGGCGGGGCGGCTTCCTGCTGGCGGCGCCAGGGCGAGCCCTTGTGGGTTGCAGCCTCCGCCGCTGGGTCGCGGTCCAGGGGACTGCGACGCTTGGGCCCCTTCAGAGCTCCCAGGCGCGCTGCGCTGCCATCGCTGCCGCCGCCGCTGCCGCTGCTGCTTACTCCAGCCCCGCTGCCGCCCTGATTCTGCGCATAGGCAGCCCCCAAGCCTGTCATTCTGCAAAAACACAGTTTACTCAACACACCACACACACTCGCACACACACGCGCTCACACTGTCCCCCGAGCGTACTCGCTACTCCCACGGAGGGCGCGAGCGAGCAGACACGCATCTCTGGCGAGCCAAGTTCCGCAGCCTGGCATGGCTTCTGGGGAAGGTACAGGGATGCGGGACTCGGGCTGACCCCAGTCCGCGGGCCGCGGCGGCGGCGGCGGCGGCGGCGGCGGCGGGCGGCTGGCGGCGGGGCTGGGCGGGGCCGGGCGGGGCGGGCCAGGCGTGAGCGCAGTTGCCTGGCCGCCACCGGCAGCGGCGGCGGCGACGGATGGCGGGGTCCTGGCGCGCTGCCAGCCCGCCGTCCGCCGCCTTCCTCTTTCTCTCGCGCACACTCTTACTCCATCTACTTTGCGGCCTTGCAGGGGAAGGAGGAAGCCAGGCGGAGCCGGGCGCGGGGTGGGGTGGGGGGGGGGTTGCGGTCCCGGGGAAGTGTTTCTCGCTGGAGGAGACGCCCAGAGTGCACAAAGTACAGGTAAAAGTCGGCGCCAGATGTGCCTGGAATCGACCGGTGTGCGGGGCGGGGGTGAGCGGCCGGCCTGGGACGGGGGCGCGGGAGGCCGGGGGCGGGCGATTGAGCGGAGCCCGCAAATCTCCCCCGGCTGCCCCCCCCCCCACCTGCTGCCTGGTAGCGGGTTCCGACCCCTCTGGCCAGGGCGGGGGCGGCCCTTGCGGGTGCAGTGCTCGCCCGGGCGAGAGGGGGCGCTGCGGAGGCCCTCGGTGGAGGTGAAGAAACATGGAAGTCAGTCGGAGGTGGGTGGTAACACGTTGCCCCAGGAGGAGACTGAGAGCCATGCTCCTGACCTCTGCCGACCACCCTTGGCAGATACCTGGCTCCAGGCCCACCAGGTGGAGGCCAGTGCTAGATGTTTTGAAATATTTCCAGAGGGGTGAGGGCAGTAGCCTGGTGAGGGCAGTAGTCGTTCAAACAATGTGTAAATGCCCCTGACACCCATGACCTCTGGAAAGCTGGAGCTTAGCCAGCCCTGGGCTGCACGTGTACGGGCCTTGGATGTGAACAAGTGGATGAAAAAAGAACTGGCGCTCCTGCAGCCAAAGAAGTGTTGACTCCCAAGAGAAGGTGCTGAATAAAGAAGCCAACAGATGGGCCATCTTCATCCAGAAGACCTGCTGATCCCACGAGAAACCAGCTCGAGGGTCACCCTGGACCTGGACGCCCCTGAACATAAGTTAACACTAGCTCTGAATTACAAGACTTTTGGGTGAATTGAGACAAAAACCTAGAAGGGTTGGGATTGTCCTTCTGGGTAAGAGACCACAGGAGTGATTCACCCACAGTGAGCTTTTTCCTCTGGGCCTCACAGGCAGCTAAAACTTTCTCAGGTGGATTTGCTGGCTGCTGTGAGAGAAGAATGGAAAATAGGCAAGTTAGCATCTTGGCTTCCTGTGTAACCAGGAGGTGAGGCCCAGTCATGGACCAGTAACCCATATGTGACTATGGACGTCATTAACACTTCTTGAAAGAACGATGTAAGTTGCCCTCTTGTCTGCCCTATGACCTTCCTTATCCCTGCACTGATAGAGAAGATGAAGTGGGATGGAAACCTGGTGAAGAACTTTGGCAGAGATGACCAATGGACCATTAGACATTAGGGCTCTTTGGTCTCTTTCAAGATGGCAGAGCAGTTTCCAAAAACTCAAATTGAATCAAAGTGAAATGGAAATTTTGAACCTCCTGCAGTATAACTAGCCCCACCGGGACCTTGGCTAAAAGGAGATTTTGTTCAGGGGCAAAACTAATCTTGTTGCTATCATGGTGTTTTTCTATCCATTGATTCCAAGTGGTGTTAGAGCTGCTGACCTTGCCTGGGTGAAAAGGTGCATAAGAGGACCTATCAAGAGACATCAGTGCTTCCCCGTTTGAAGTTTGGAACTTACCAACCTTCTGGAGATAATTTCTTGCTTAATGTTCATCTGAAACTGCCCTCCTTAATATTGGTAATTATAGTTGTAGGATGAGTCTGAAGAGGGGAATTTTCACAACCACCTTGAAATATCTTAGCACCTCAAGAGTTCTTATTGAAGTTCAATAAGCAGGCAATAATAATAATTACTTCTGTGATAGTAGGTAATTTACTAGATGTAAAATGGTTTTCCTGTGACTAGGGCTAAAAGGGCTAAATTGCATTATGAGAGTATAACCAATATCAACATTTTTATAGTCTGTCCATATTATATAACATATACTGAGGAATTTGTCATTCAAATTTAACTTTAAAAACAATTAAGAACTGTTAAGCGCACGTTAGCACATAGACTTCTAACTGTAAAATTGTTGTATGCACAAAAATAGAATGTTTAAGGAAAAATCTTGGAATACCTAGTATAATGACTGATCTTGAAAGAAAAAAAGATCTCATTATAAATCATGCTGTTACTTTAATTAAATATTAAACTCGAGTATACATAAAATGGCTTTTCATAACCTTTAGTCAATAAACTGAATTTTTAGTGTACTAAAACAAATATCATGGGCTATTTTTCTTAAATGATTTTCATTGCCTGTAGGTAAAATATATTTGGTAGGTATTTCTACCTTTAATCTTTCTTCCAATATATTGAATTATAACATAACTACAACAAATTACACAAAAAGTATAAAATTGGCCCAGTTTTAACACAGTATATAACTGTGAAGAAAACACTAGAAGCAAGAAAATGAGCAGCTTGTTCACTTAACATTGTTTCCCCTTGCCTTCATGTAATCCAATTTTTACCCATCCCATATAGCATAAAGACTTCTTTCTTTTTCCTTTTTTTAAGTCAGTTGCTGGTCTTCAACTTGAGATCCTCCTGCCTCAAACTCAATACTAAATGAGATTATGGGTGTGAACAACTGTACCCAAAGTGTATTTTCAATGGTTTCTTTTACCAAATATGACTGTTTTAAGATTTATTCATATTGTTGGTCATATGAAGGGACCGTTTCTTACTATGGCCAATTAGTGTTTTCCACTGAAAGAATGCACCGCAACTTCTACATTTATCTGATGATGATCATTTTTTCCATTTGTGACTTCACAAATGAGGCTGTGAATATTGGCATATACATCTTACAAATCTTTGTGTGGACATAGGTTTCATAAACATGGGTAAATACCTAGGAGAGTGATGATGGCATTACATGTTTGCTTTATATGGTTGGTTATATGTTTACCTTTTAAAGAATGTACAACACTATTTTGCAATATAATTGTACCATTTTATATCACAAGAGTACTATGTGAGATCTCTACTTGCTTGATATTTCCACCAATATGTAGTAACATCATTTTTGTAATTTTAACCAATCCAGCTAGTGTGTTCTGGTGTTATCTTTTATTCTGAATTTCAGTAATTTTTAAATAATAATATACATATCTTTGAAGTTATTTATTGGGAATTCCAATATTTTGACAACAAATGTTTGTTCCTCAACTCTTTGTTATGTAGCATTTACTATTTGTATTTTCACAAATATCAATTGCTTTATACTACACCTTGGAATAAGGTGGTGTACTTTTTCTAATTTTGTTTTTCTTTGTAGAAATTGCCTTGGTTATGCTTATTTTCTTTGTAATTCATATAAATGTTAGAATCACGTCAGTTAATTTTGTAATTCTTAAAATAAATTTAATTTAGAATATATTGAAGCATAGATAAATTAAGAAAAATTACCATCTTAAAAATAGGTTTGATCAAGGAGCAGTGGTGCACACCAGTAGTCCCAGCAGCTCAGGATGCTGAGCAGGAGAATCACGAGTTCAAAGTCATACTCAGCAAAAATGAGACACTAAGCAACTCAATGAGACCCTGTTTCTAAATAAAATAGAAAATAGGACTAGGGATGTGGCTCAGTGGTTGAGTGCCCCTGAGTTCAATCCCTGGTACACCCCTTAAAAAAAGTAGGTTCAATCCCTAGAGCCAGAAACACAAAAACAGAATAAAAATACCATTTATATCTCTGAATTCAAAGTACTATACTTTGAAACACTCATTGAAGTATTTTGAATGCAAAGTACTGTAGATGGCCTATATTTGAATCATATGCCTTAATCTTAACTGAAAAACTCTGCATTAAATTTGGCATTGATATATTTAGATCTATATATTGCCATTTTGCCTGTTATTTTTTTATGCCTCATGGATTTTGTCCTATTATTCTTTTTAAATGCTTTTTGTTGAATTAAGTTGGTGTTTTCTAAAGTAATATGCTAAAAATATATTTTCACTATTATGTTGTTAACCTTACTAGTTCTTCTAGAATTTTTCATATACATTATCACTTACCAGAGACTGACTTAGTTATACTATCATTTCCAGAGAGATATCAAGCATTTCTTCTTAAAATTTTATTACCTTTTTAATTTTTGTGTTATTATTATTTAGGAAACATCTATAAATACCATCAATTAGTATATCATTGTTTTAACTGTGACCCTATTTTATGCTTTGGAGAATCTTAGCAAAGAAATGAGATCAAGTATGTATATAACTACAGATTTTTCTTACATTGACCTTCTTAAAGTTCTGGTTTCTTTTCATTTGTTCCTATCACTTTATCATCTACAGTTGTTGATTTCCATTATTTTTAGTTTATAAATGAGAAACTTCTTTTTAGTGCAGTTTTAAGGTCGCAAATTATTGAATTGAATGAAAAGAGACTCCTCATACACCCCTTGACCTGTGCACGCTTACCATCCCTTTCAAGAGAGTGGTACATTTGTTGCAAATAATAATCCTACACTGACATATCATTATCACCCAAAGATGATAATTTACCATAGGATTCACCTTTGGTATTGCATATTCTGAGATTGGATAATGTACAATTGTGCGTAGCCACAACCATAATACCATATAGAGTAGTTTCATTGATCTAAAAATTCTCTGTGCTTCCCCTATTCATCTCTTCTTCCATACCTTCCATCATAATCAACCAGTGATTTTTTTTATTGTTTTCATAGCATTACATTTTCTAGAATTTCATATAGTTGGAATTATATAGTAGGTAGTGTTTTCAGACTGGCTTCTTTCAGTTTGTAATATGCAGTTAAATTTTCAATATACCTGCTCAACTAGATAGCTCATTTGTTTTTAAAGCTGAATAAAGTTCCATTATCTATTTGTTCTACATTCATTTCTCCACTTGTTTATTGAAAGTTACTGCCAAATTTTGGGATTTATGAATAAAGTTGTTCTATCATATCCTTTTAAATTCACTTTCGACATATTTACCACCATGGTCACCATGGTTTGGATTTCCTTGTACTCTAATGCAAATCAATTTATTTACTTTGATAATCATTTCCAGATCCATTTCTATAGCCCAATTTCTTTCTCTTTCCCTTCATCCAATCTGAAAAAATATCTCAATTCTGGTGCTATATGTCGGGGTGGGAGGGTGAAAAATCTTCTCTCCAATGTGTAAACTCTTTTTTAAGATCTAACATTTGGTGGAGACTGGCGAACAACACAGTTCTATTTTTTTGTTTTGGCTAATTTAACATATTTAATTCTTCTTTACTTAGTACAACTTAAAAGAGCAAACAAAAAATTATGATCATTCAAGAGAGCAAGAGAAACCATGAACAAAAGGAAAAGAGCTATACATACGTTTCTTTTGGTTTATTTTTGAAGACATTTTATTCCAAACACCAAAAATTATGTAGTCAGCCATTACCTATGTATAACATATGTTGATTCTCAAAGGGGAAGGAATCTTTCCACTTAAATTATTGTAGTTATGTTATCTTATTCTTCCATGAACCTTTTTTTCACAGACTGCATTTTGATTCATTGTACACAAATAGGGTACAAATTTTCATTTTTATGTTGTGCACGATATAGATTCATACCATTCATGTGATCATACATGTACATAGGGTAATGATGTCTGTCTCATTCTCTATGTTTCATACTCCTGCCCCATCCTCTCTCTCATTTTTCTCTATGTAATCTAAAGTTCCTCCATTCTTCTCTCACCCCCCACTCCCCCACCCCCTTTATGTATCATCATCCACTTATCAGGGAAAACATTCAGCCTTTGGTTTTTTGGGATAGACTTATTTCAATTAGCATGATAATCTCCAGTTCCATCCATTTATCTACAAATACCAAAATACTATCTTTATGGTTGAATAATATTCCATTTTGTATACATACCACAGATTCTTTATCCATTCATCTATTAAAGGGCCTCTGGGTTGGTTCCACAACCTAGCTATTATGAATTGAACTGCTATAAACTTTGATGTGGCTGCATTACTGTAGTATGCTAATTTTAACTCCTTTGTGTGTATACTGAGGAGTGGGATAACTGGGTCAAATGGTGGGTCCATTCCATGTTTTCTGAGGATTCTCCACACTGCTTTCCAAAGTGACTGCACTAATTTGCAACTCCACTAGCAATGTAAAAGTATGCCTTTCTTTCCCCACACCCACCCTAACATCTATTATTGTTTGTGTTTTTGGTAAGAGCCATTCCAATTGGAGTAAGATGAAATCAGAGTTAATTTGCATTTCTCTAATTACTGGGGATGTTCAACACTTTTTTATATATTTGTTAATCACCTGTATATCTTCTTCTGTAAAGTGTCCAGTTTCTTAGCCCATTTGTTGATTGGGTTTTTTATATTTTTTGTGTTAAATTTTGTAAGATCTTTATAAATTTTGGAGAATAGAGCTCTATATGAAGTGCATTTGGAAAAGATTTTCTCCCAAACTGTACGCTGTCTTTTCACATTGTTGATTGTATCCTTTGCTGAAAAAAAGCTTTTTCACTTGAATTCACCTCTTTATTGATTCTTGCTTTGAGTTCTTATGCTTTGGGAGTCTCATTAAGGAAGTCTGATCCTAAGCCAACATGATGAAGATTTTGGCCTACTTTGTCTTCTATTTGGTGCAGGGTCTCTGGTCCAATTCCTAAGTCCTTGATTCATTTTGAGTTGAGTTTTCTGCAGCGTAATAGATAGAGGTTTAATTTCATTTTACTGCATATGGATTTCTAGTTTTTGCAGCACCATTTATTGAACAGCTCTCTTTTCTCCATTGTATGTTTGTGACTCCTTTGTCTAGTATAAGGTAACTAGTTTTTTGGGTTTTTCTCTGTGTCTTCTATTCTGTACCATTGATCTGTCTGTCTATTTTGGTTCCAATACTATGCCATTCTTACTATCACTCTGTAGTGTAGTTCAGTGTCTGGTATTGTGATGTTTCCTGCTTCACTGTTTCTATTCAGGATTGCTTTAGCTATTCAAGGTCTTTTATTCTTTCAGGTGAAGTTCATGAGTGCTTTCTCTATTTCTATGAGGAATGTCATTGGGATTTGAATTGGAATTGCATTGAACCTGTATAGCACCTTTGGTAGAATGGTCATTTTGACAATATTGATTCTGCCTATCCAAGAACATGGGAGATCTTTCCATCTTCTAAGGTTTTCTTCAATTTCTTTCTTTAGCGTTCTGTAGTTTTCATTGTAGAGGTTTTTCACCTCTTTTGTTAGATTAAATTTCAAGTTATTTATTTATTTATTTTTGAGGCTATTGTAAATGGAGTGGGCTTCCTAATTTCTCTTTCAGAGGATTCATCACTTACGGATAGAAATGCATTAGATTTATGCATACTGATTTTACATCCTGCTACTTTGCTGAATTCATCTATTAATTCTGGAAGTTTTCTAGTGGAGTTGTTTGGATCCTCTAAAGAGTCATCTCATTGGCAAATAGTGATAGCTTGAGTTCTTCTTTTTCTATTTGTATCCATTTAATTTCTTTGATCTGTCTAATTGCTCTGGCTAGTGTTTCAAGGAAAATGTTGAATAGAAGTATTAAAAGAGGGCATCCCTGTCTTCCAGTTTTTACAGGGAATATTTTCAGTTTTTCTCCCTTTAGAATGATGTTGAATATGGGCTTACCATAGATAGTCTTTAAAATGTTGAGGTATATTCTTACTATCACTATTTTTTCTAGTGTTTTAAGCATGAAGGGGTGTTATATTTTATACCAACACCATACAAAGATGCATCAAGTAAGATAACTTTACTTGATGAACATAGATGCAAAAATCCTTAATAATATTCTGGCAAATTGCATACAAAAACATATTAAAAAGAGAGTTCACCATGATCAAGTGCTATTTATCCCAGGGATGCAAGGTTGGTTCAACATCTAGAAATCACATCAATAGACTTAAAATTAAGAATCATATGATTATTTCAATAGATGCTGAGAAAGCCTTTGATAAAATACAGTACCCCAGTTCTTTTGATTTGCCTTTTTAGTCATGGCATTTCTGCTCCATGAACTGGAGCAAGGAAAATAAGAGCAATTGATACTGTCAAAGCACTGCACCTGAGATAGAGCCTGTGTTGCATGAGTGAGGGTCAAGCTGAATGGATGAGCCCACATTACTTGATGGCTTTTGCCCAGACTCCAGGCTCAGCAGTGGGTAGGTAGGAGAAGCATGAGACATGCTTATTACCCTTCCCTGTTGGTCAAGATGCCCTCTGCCTGAGAGCTTGATGGCAAAGAAGCTTCTGTTCTTCACTGTACCTGAAATAATTTTTTAAAAATTTTATTGATCTAGGAGTGAGAAAGAAGGCATGGGTCATGATTTAAATATCAGAATCTTAATCCTTACCAAGATTTTAATAGATGATATTGAATAAATATTTCTATAGTTGCTTTATGTTTGCATAGTCAATTTTGAATATTTTAAAATTTTTTATTTTTAAAAATTTTTATTAGTTTCTCAGAGTTGCACTGCAGTGTTCCTCATGCTGTCATGGAAGAAAGGGAATTCCTAGTAACTATTTTTTATTGTTTTCCTGGGTCACAACAAACAGAATGAAAAAAAAAAATAAAACACTGTCATTTGCCACAAATACTTAAAACTATTTTAATACTATTTAATAGTATTTTTAAGTTGTGTCTGCAGGCAAAATTATTTTGGGAAGTGTTACTGAATTAGCTATCTCAATTAAAAAATGTTACTTCAATTAAATAAATTTTTAAATGCATACAGTGGAAACTCCTGAAACATGTCTGTTAAAACATGGTAATAAAATAATACTTATTTCATTAAATGAAAATTATTCGTTGACTCATTGACTAATCTTGTCAAAGTAGGAAATATGTTTTGTGAAAATTTAAAAGGATATATTTTACATGAAACTGTCAATTCAATTACTTCAGTTACGTAAAACTACTTAAATTTCTACCAATATTATTCACATTTTCTAATATATTTTATTTTAGAAATAATTGTCTATCATGCTTTGTCTTTTTAACTTTTTCAAGAATTTAGTAACTTTAAACTCTGCCCTCGTTCTTTTAGCTACTATTTCTTTTAGTGTTAGACAAGTTGCTAGACTTTTCTATTAAAAGTGACTGTTCAACCATGCCATGTATAGAGGATGCATTTTCAACTTTCAGATAAAGTTTAGAAAAGAAAAATACTAAAGGCCAATGAAACAGGCCATATGGTTCTTCATCTAGGATCCTAGGCAAAATATTCTGGTGGTACGGCTCTACAGAATAAGAACATAATAGTGCTTAAACTTTTCAGCTCAAGGAAAAATTAAGTTTCCTGCTTTATAGGGCTGTTAACAAGGAGTTAATAAGACAAAGCATCTAGAACACCATGGCGACACTGGCATGTGGCTGGGAATCAGCTGGATGTGAACTTTGTCTTTGGCACCTGTGCACTCAGATTCTGGCCCACAGCTCTTAGCATGCTCCGAGACAGACTCTGTTGCAGAAAGTCTTTGTGGTCAGTGCCGTCCCTGATGGACAGTCTGCCTTCAACCACTCAGTGTGATAAGCAAATTCCACCCAGGCCAGGACACTCTGCAGGTCCAGTGTCTCCTCAGTACCACCAGGTGCTAAGTCTAGCAGCTCAGAACTTCCTCTGCCACTCCAGCTTCCTTCCCTCTCTCACAGATGTTCCTTTCAAGGACACTCCCCCAAAACTGCCTTGCCTGCTAAACTCTACCTGAGTCTTCCCCTGAGACCTTCTCTGAAGATGGGAATAACTCTTTCACCCAACTTGGATTAACCAAACCTAAGTACAAACCTCTGTGAAAAGTTTCTTGGAAAACTTGTGTTTAGGGCTCATAGGAGTGATTTGGCTGTGTTATGGTTTGGATGCAGTTTGTCTTCCAAGGTGCTATGTGCTGGAAGCTTGTTCTCCAGTGTGACTAGGTTGGAAGGTTAGGCCTTTAAGAGATGTGGCCTAGTGGAAGGTCTCTGGGTTGTTGGGGGCATATACTGGGAAGGCAGTGCTGTTCTCCTGCAGTGAGGAGAGTGAGTGGTTACAGAAACCTGAGCCTAGCCCACTCTTTCTGCTTCCTGGCCACCATGAGCCTAGCAGTTTCCCTCCCACAGGTCCTTCCACCATGATGATCCACCTCACCTAAGACACAGAGTAACAGAATTGGCTGACCATGGACAGACTCTCTGAAAGCGTGAGCCCAAAATTAACATTTCCTCCTCTAAATTTATCTTGTTAGGTATTTTGGTCACAGTAAGGAAAACCTGACTAACACAGGAATACTAAAAGTTATCCAAAAATTTAATTAAAACCAAACAAAACTTCTCAAACACTTGTGCCTGCTTCTGAGCATTGGTGAATCATGAAATGCAATCTCTGACTTTGAGATGTTCACTCTTCCTGGGAAGCTTCATTTCCCCAATACCATGAGTTTCCTGTAAGAGACACTTGAGAGGTAGTGGCATATAACCATTTACAACACATCTGTTCAATATTTTTTATTACTGCTATACAAAGTCCCAACCCAAAAGGCTTCTAAGATAAGAGTTGCTATCTCAGAAAACTTGGAATGGAAACACCAGTTGACCAACCTATCCCACTCCTTGATTCATACCCAAAGTACTTAACATCAGCATACTATAGTGATGCAGCCACATCAATTTTTATAGCAGCTCAGCTCACAAAACCTAAACTATAGTGACAGTGCACAGGTGACTGCAGCCACCATCATATGTCCCACAGAAATAAATGTGTGGCCAGTAAATGGATGGAGTTTGAGAATATCATACTAAGAGAAATAAACAAAACCCAAAAAAACCAAAGGCCAAAGATTTTCTCTGATATGTGGATGCTAATTCACAATAAGTGAGGGAGCACTAAGGCAGAATAGAGGTATTTTATGTTAGGTAGAGGGGAGAAACGGAGGGAAAAGAGTATGGGGCAGGAATTATAGTAGGGTGAAACAGACATTATTACCTTCTGTACATATATGGCTGTATGACTGCTGTGATCCTGCAATATGTACAATAAGAAAAATGTGAAATTATACTCCATATATGTATGATTTATCATATATGTATGATTTTATACAACTAAACTATGAAATCAGCCCTTAAGCAGGTGAATGGATAAAGAAAATGTGGTATATATACACAATGGAATATTGCTTAGCCTTAAAGAAGAATGAAATTATTGCATTTGCCAGTAAATGAATAGAGCTAGAGAATACCATACTAAGTGAAATAAGTGTCTGGTATGTGGACTAAAATATTTATGTAAATTTAATTTAAATGTAAGTGAGACTCTTTGTCACTCCTGGGTGTCCATGAAGTCTCCATATTGCTACCAAGACCTAGAACTTCTAGTTGATGCATGCATTATTTCGATTTGATTTGTCCACTGGTTCTTTCTGTCTCCAATCTGATTTATCTGTCAATTTCTCAGCATTCACAAGTGGTACTACATCTGCTTGCACTGTCTTAGTGGCAGCTGTGTGTTCCATGCCAAAGCATCTCCTCAAAGTCATGTCTACTTAATTGAAGCGTAGGATTGTATGGTGTAGACTTCATGAATGAAGATTCTTAATGCATAAGGGGAAAGCGTCCTTCCATAGCCATTTCAGTTAAACATGAGCAAAGTTTTCTACTCTTTGGTTCATAAATCAATCATAAAAAGTGGCAGATTTGCAGAACCAGTCTTTCTGAGAGACACAGCAAGGAGGAGAGTTTCAAGTATAATTACATGACCCTTTCCATAACTATTGGTACGCAGCAACAACTCTGTATTAAATTGCATTTGCTCTCAGTATCCTCCCAGTCTTGACTGCTATGTCCAGAAAAATCCAGCAGTATGTAAAAGTCTTCATATTTTACTTAATTTTTTTCAAAAGGAAAAGTATAGCAATATGAAATTTGAAGAATTAATGCTTGTAATAAATGATGTCATAAACACACAATCTGAAAGTTTAAGAAATAACAGAATATCTTCTCATGGAAAACCCTATGACTAAAATCAACAGCAAAGCACTTCACAAGTCTTTAAGGTATTTCCCAATGAAGCAGTGTATAGCCAAATAGCAGCCCCAAACTTAACTTTATCTTAATTTTATGGGTAATGCAGAGAAACAAAAATAATGTCTTAAAATTTACTGAACTCTCATTTTGTATCAAATATCTGCATTATTTTATTAAATCAGCTAACTATTGTGTATACAATATATACATAATTTATACATGAGGAAATGGAATAATTGAGAGGTTATGTAAATTTTATGATTTTAGATGAATTGTAAGTAGTAGAGTGAGGATTTGAATCTCGGGCAACTCTGTGGAATCTGCAATCTCGACAGCTATGTTGGGCTACAACCCTCAACACTAGATTAGCCCTTGATAAAAAAAACGGACCCTGAGCCTGTGCTGATGCCATCAGAAGAAACCTAGTGCATTTGGCAGGGACAAGGGAGGAGAGAAAAGTGACTACCAACTTCTCCATCTAATTCACTGGCTCATTCTATGTGGCTGGACAAACCTCAGTGACAACTGCTCTATTTATTTTATCACTGTCAAAATTGGGTTTTCTTAATTGTTTATGAGTAAATCGTGAAACTAAAAGTTATTCCAGAAAAAAATATTTGACATATTTAAAAGATTCATCAAGGCTACTCAGGAAAATATGAGTATTATTGAGAAGAATAGAATTTTTTCTTACTTTATTTTTTAAAATTTTTTAGATGCGTGATAATAGAATGTATTTTAACATATCATACATACATGGAGTATGACTTCCCATTCTTGTAGTTGAATATGATATGGAGTTTCACTGATCATGTACTTACATATGAATATAGAAATGTCATGTCCAATTCATTCTACTGTCTTTTCTACTCCCCCTTCCTTCATGACCCTTTGTTTAATCCAATAAACTTCTATAGAAAAATACCTTCTTTTGACTGGTTCCAAAGTTGCTTTTCCTTGTGGATCATGATCAGGTGTTTGGAGGGTCCTCTGGATGAAAACAACTTGTAAACTTGAGACTGAATTTCATGTCATTTCCAGATAGTATTAATAAGTGCATTTCTCTGTTGAGAAATTCATTGCAATTTCTGGGAGCACTGCCAGAGGACACAGCAGGATTCATGAGAAGGGATCAATGGAACAGGGTGTTGAAGGGCTTACCTTTGGCTCTCCTGCTGCCTCCTCCATAAATTGGCCCATTGGAAATATTTCCAAGGTAAAATAAATAAGAAAGGGTTGGGGCCTAGTATTGACAATGTAGTAAGATTAATCAATGATGACTTAAATGCAAATAGTGACACCTCAATTTGGCAACCTCTATGGTTTCTTGGGATTCTCCTAGATAGGTAGGAAATGCTATTGCTGTAATTCACCTTCCCTGTGTTTTTTGGCAGGTTTTTGTACTTCCCCACTGAGTATCAGAGTAAATTTTGCTTGCAATGAACTTCCTGCATAGAGCCAGGACCTTTCCCTGCATTCCGAGGACCACAGTGCAGAATCAATACTACATTTTTTTTTTCAGTTTGAGTCAGCCCTCCCCTTGACTTTGCCAAACACAGCCACACAGAAGTGCTCAGAAAGCCACATCAAACATCTATCAGCAGAATGTCCTCTGTCATCTCCCCAACTTCTCATCCTGTGGGTTCACATACTAAATGGGAAAGGATGAGATGGCCTGCCCAGGGGCGCCACAGGTGACCCTAGCAGAACAGAGAGATGCAACACCATGAATAGTCTGGTGGAAAAGGACTTCAATATCATAAGGTTAAAAAATAGTCTATTATCTCCAAAATTTAGCGAGAGAATTATTAAAGGAGGCTTTTTGGGAGATACAGAAAAGAGAGAAAAAAAAATTCTGCAAATCACCTCTGTGGTGGGATTTTCTAATGTTTGTGCTGATGGCCACCACTGTAGCCTGACAACATTTTTTTTGCCACAAAATTTTCTCCAATGGTGAATTCTTCACAGTACAAAACTTTATTTCTTATGTGTGTCTTTGTTTAAAAAGTATTTGGGAACTTATTAGTAGACAACCTTACTCTAAACCAGAACAGTGACTGGGATCAGGAAGCAAAGGACCTTCATCATCATGGGGTTACATTTTACGAAAAGACACAGGCAGTAGAAAAGGCGAAGAGAACATAATTTCAGAAAGTATCATAAAGTTAAAACTGCATAATACAACAGAAGATACTTGGGAACTTGGAGTAAAGTAGATAGGATTTTTAGAAAAAAAAATGCTATCTGCTGCATTGTACTTATCAAACAGATTTTCTAATTTCCTGTTGATTCTTGGGTCAAGTTTATTGTATACATTGGTATTTTTCTAGCACTTTGGCAGTTCATTTGAATTTCCACATTTGAAATATTATTTACATTATAATTTTTCTATTTTAATATCTGTAGCATCTGTTGTGATGTCATTTCCAATATAGGCATTTGCACTTCACAATTTTGTATGTCCTTATTAATCTTCTTAGACTTGACTCAATTTTACTAATCTAGTAATGAAATATGTCTTCAATGTAGTGACTTTTATATTGCATATTTTAATTCTATTTCATAAATTTGTGACCTTTTCATTTTCTTCCTACATCTTCTAATTTCAAAAGATTATTTTCTATAATTCACTGCTTTTTAAAAATGACATCATAAGATGGATATTTAGTTTATTCATTATTCTACCTCCCTTTTTTCTGTTATACTTATTCCAAGCCAGATCTCTATTCTTTGCATCCATTATGTCTCCATTCCTGTGCTAGTAACAAGCAGAGGTTGACTAAAGAAGACAGTGGGAAACTAGAGTTCCTAGTTGCTCCTCAGGGACTTTCAGGCTTTTGAATTCCAGATAATGAGATTATGCATGATGGACAGCCCAGAAGTCACACACCCCCTTTGTCCACATTTCCACAGCCTGGAAGAGAGTCCCCAGGTTGAGGATTTTATATTGCTCCTCAATTTGGCAGGTCACCCCTTCTGGGAAACTGAAGAGGGGCATTTCCCTCCTTCCCTCAATCTATCCACTGCAAATCACTTCACCTACACTGATGTACATACAAACAAGCTGACTGACTGCAGACGCCCCTCACTGGTATACAGACTGATACACAGACCTAGATGCACACAATGATGTCAATTTCAGCTTCTGACCAGTATGCAAGAAAAACAAGATATTCTGAAATTATATGCTAAATTCCCTATGTTTGTTTTTTCAGAAGAAATATTTAATAATTTTCCCACAACTCTCAAATTTCCTTACTTGCTTCGGGACTTTAAATAGTGCTAGAGGTGAGGAAGAAAGCTTACCTGTTGTAGGCTATCTTTGAATGAGGAACTGTGGTATTATTCTATTCCCCTCTAGAGGAATTTGTCTGTCCTCCTATCGTGACTCCTCAAGAGGGCAGGGACCTGGTAGGGTCATGGGCAGGTGTTCATATGTGACTCTTCCAGCCAGGATAAGGTTGCTGGAGTATGACTTTTCAGAAGGGCAAAGAGGGCTTGGCTAGGAAAGACTGATTTTGGGAGCAGCCTCCACCTTCATATTTTCCTGAGACAAGTGACACACAGCTGCTTTGATTTCAAGCAGGGCAGGGGATGCAATCTACAAAGACAGCGGCACAAAAGTTGAAGGGACTGTAATAACTAACATCAAAGAACAGCATAGAACTAAGTTCAGAGCACATAAAAAGAAAAATGCACCTTTTCTTAGGAGAGAAAATGAATGAGAACATCAAGAGAAATTGTGTGCTGCCCTTTAAATTGTGTCCCTATGAGATGCCGAATATCCCAACAAATCATTGTTCTCTTCATTTTAAGCCAATATAAATTTGAAGGATGAATTGGGCCTAAGAACAAGTGTACATGCTCACCTTTTCCCATAAATGCTTCCAGAGGATCTACCCAAATGTAAAATCTCCTGCAGGACAACCACATGGTTAAGTATTAAGTAAATGACCTGTCTTGCATCTTGAGTCCTTGAGTCCTCTGCACTTTGTCCACAGGCCTCCATGAATTCTCTACGAAATCCAAGCATGAATCTCACCAAATATCTTGCTCCTAATCAATCAATACCTCCCCTTCATATTCTTGTTTGTAAAATGGGGACAAATGCTGACTTCCCATAGTGTGGGACAAGGCTGAACTGTGACCCCAACTGGGGCATGAAGTAGTTGGAAAACTATGAGGGTTCTAGAACTACCAGCAACTGCCACTATTTTTGTTGAAGTTGTTTTTGGTGGGGTTGTCACTCTTCCTGTCACCAAGCCAGAGCCAAACTCTTCTGTCCTGTTGGTATCTCATGTCAATTTTGTCTGTGGCTATACTGGGAACACTTGCTCTGTGTATTGACACCCACTGCATGCATGATGTAGAGGATCCTAAAACTGTCATCCTTGGGGCTGGGTTTCTCCAGATCCATACTTTTCCCTAGCCCACCCTCAGCTACTTTTAATCCTGGACACAGGCCTGCTCATAATTACCTCAGATTTTCCACACTCCTGCCTCTGGTTAACTTTTTAGATGGGGCACTGGGAGCATAGGGCCCAGATGAGAGAAAACTCCAGGGACTGTCCACCCTTCCTCCCTCTCTGTCCTCCTGTGGCTCACCATCCTCTGGGTCCTTTAGTTCAATCTGGAGTTTCTATGACTTTGGAGGCTCCTGTGCACTGCTCTGGCTGTGTACTTCTGGTGACTGCTCCCTACTCTTATCCTTCCAACTGGGGTGGGCTTTGGAGTTGGGTTAATTCTCTGCACTGACAGTCCTGGGAACAATGTCATCTCCTGTTAACAACCCCACCCAGCCAATCTGTTCAAATACTGTCCTTATTAAACTTGGTCCCACTCAGATTGTACTGTATGCTTCCTGTGAAGAACCCAAAGCATGCACACATGAGAGCAATAATGAGAACTGCAGCCAGCACTTGCTCAGTGACACCTGTACACCAGGTCCTGCTCTGGGTACATTCACAGGTACTGGTCTACCTCACCCTCCCAAGGACCACATGAAATAGGGACAGTCACCATCCTTCCCATTTTATAAATGAAGAAATAGAAGCATACCTGAGTCCCCTGACTCAGCTACCACATGGCAGAGCAGGATCTGACCCTTTCTGCCTGGCCTATGCCTCCCATTCACTCAGCCTTCATACACTTCACCCCAAATGTAGGGTTCCAAGTTCTGAAATGAGGACAGCTGAGGCAATTTGCTTAGCAAAACATTGGCAGTGAGACTTATTACTCTCTGGTTTTGATTAGTCACTGTTAATGGTGACAGCATGCACTTGACAACACTAGCTGAGACCCTGGAGCCTACAGAGTGAGACTTTTAATTCATCTGCAGTGAAAGCTCTCTGTGTCACAACTCATGTGCACTGGTTTATGTGTGGTCACTGTAGAAGGGCCACATTATCTGCCCTGGATGATTCAGAACTGGGTTTATTTAGATGCAAACCCCACACACTACAAAACCTAATTTTCACATTAATAGGAACAACAAAAGAATTCATACCTGTATTTACACCCAAGCCTTCCCATAGTTTAGAATAAATGAAGGGGATAAAAGAAGTTGATATACATAGCACATTTACTTTTCCCAACCTACCTGAGGCTGCGTGCAATTTTAAGGGCTTGCAAGGGAAAGACACCCAAAATGGAAATAGCCCCTGTCACCTGTTATGACTATTTCTCTATAAACGTAAGTGACATACAGCATTGTGCAGTGTGATATATGGGGAGACACCTTTATTGGATTGCATGCACACTCAATTTTAGGTGTAACATCATCTCGTGTATTAAGGGGCTGTTCTGGGCAAGGAACCATCCAACATCATGTGCCCTAACTTGTTCTATCCTATAATAATCTGTCACATAAGTCCTATTTTCAGTCCCATTTTGCAGACAAGAAAACTGAGGCACACAGAGTTATTTATCATGACTCACCATGTCACTGGGAGCAGAACACAGGTTTGTGTGACTGACACCAAATACAGGCCCATATATCATACTGCCCCACTACAAAGGCCTCTGCTCCATGCTTTGACCTGCTTGGTATTGCATTTGCCTGACACGACAACTTCTTGGCCACTGACTGGAGGCTGAATCATGCTGTGGACCTCATGATGCTCAGCACAAAGACCTGGCCTGAGTCACCATCCACCAAATCTCAGCGTGCAGAGAACTGAGCAGGTATAGAATGGACACTATGTGTCAGGAAATGTTCAAGACTCCTGGGTCCTGAGCTCAGGGTGGTAAATCATCCAGGTGAGTCTCTGAGAGAATCATGCCCACCAGTAAAGTCCTTCTAGAGGCCAAGTCTGCTACTGGTGACCCCAATGCAGAGTTCTGGCAGGACACTGAATCTACCAGGACCTATGACATGGCCAACAGGAACCATGGATATATTGCCTGGGAGCAATGCTTTTCTATTCTCCAGCGCCTGCCTCCTGGGCCTCTGAAGGTCTCAGGGAGGATGGTTTGCAGATTACTCCAGTGACTCTCATGTCTTGCTTTTGTGGATAAACTGTGGTAACATAAACTCCCTGATGGATACCAGATCTAACTTTTTCCTGTTTTAACAATTATTATTTCCTGATGAAGCTAAGGATGAGGCATGTGGGAGGATGCCAGTGACTACTGAGTGCTTGCTAGGTACCCATCACCACTGGCAGCAATTTTAGTTGTTTCTTATTTAATCTTATCACAGCCACTAACCATTAAAAACACAGATGCTACCAATGTTTGAGTCTTTCATATTTTCCAAAAACCATAGTGGAGTACCATGGGGAGCTGGTGGAAACTTCAGGAAATCAGGTCATTGGGGCCATGACCTTGAAGGGATCTTGGGACCCTGGTTCTTCCTCTTTCTCTCTGATCCCCAGCCCCCATGAGAGAACAGGCCTCCTCTGCCAAGCTCTCCCACCATGAAGAACTTACTGTAAAAGTAAACCTTTTTCTGTACTAAATTGATTAGTTATATTATCAGAATGCTAGTGACAGATTTTAACATATAGAAACATGTTAAACATATGAGAAACATATATTTCTCAAAGGAAATTTATTCTGAGTTATTTTCAGTTATTTTGTCTGAGAAATAACCTGCTAGTGCACATCATTTCATCAAATTCAAAAGAACAATGAATCAAAAAACACAGCTACACTTTCATTCTGGATAGACACCAAGAATCTTGGCTCTGCCATGATTAGCTGCTCTCTCAATATTTTAAACCTATAACATGAGGATACAGTGCTCTTGCAGTGATTTTGTGAAGACTGGAAATATTGTGGTCTAATGACAACACCAAAATAATAACGATATTAGTATATATGTTAACAAAATATATTCTATAGATTACCTTTGTTCAGATTAAAGACTTCTGTACCGCCCCTGTACATAGGAGTAAATGATACATGGTTGATAATTCAAATATTATCAAATTTGATATTTAACGGAATTCTTTTTTTTTTTCAATCCTGGGCCCTACATGTTTGGCAAGCTCTTTGACACTGATCCACACCCCAGTCCACCCCAGTCCAAAATTTGATATTTAAAAAATTTTTCCATTAATTTCTTTCTCATAATTTACTTATTTAATTGTCAAACTAAATTAAATATTAATCATTTAATTATTTTGTTAAATTCCATCCTAAAAATCCCTTTATCTCTTGTCTTTATCAATACCAAGACCTTCTCCTGTTCACTCTCAAGGGCGGATGGTGGGTGTGGGATGCACACGGGCTCACATGGGTACAGGACATTCACAGGGAAGAGGACTGTCCATCTGATTTGCCATCAGACACATGATTTTATCAGAAACTCATTAATAGGGCCAGGGAGGCTCCAACACATTCCACTTGTTTTCTTGGGTTATTACAAAGAGAGAAGTTTGCCAAGGTCGCAATTTGCATGTTTTTCAGTTCACAATTAATTCCTGTCCCAACATTGTATGTGATCCCAATCCTTCCAGAATACTGTGTGTCTTATTAGCTGTGTCCCTCAAACACAGGGTTGCTTATGTGCTTTGCCTAAGGGCTTAAGGGCAATTGAGTCCTCCCTGCATTCCCTACAAAGTAACCGCCATTCTTCATTCCTGCTTTCATCTCTCTGAAGCTGAAAAGAAAGTTTAACAACTAAGAGCAATTGTCTTTGATGAGCTCATTGGTAAGGGAACCACAGCCGTCTCTTCTTGGGACTTTGTTAGGAAGCACACATCCAATGTCTTCTGATCAATCTTTCTAATGGTTTTATTGGTTTCTTTGCTTTGTTAGAGTTCCATTTGATTTTATTGATCTTCTCAATTGCTCCTTTGATTTCCTTTTAACTAATTCCTTTGTTTTTAATCATTTTCTTCTTTCTGCTTGAGGTCTTTATTTTCTTTTAACTTTTTAAAATTGCATCTTCTTTTCTATAGCATGTCTATGATGATATTTTCCTCTGCATGCATCTTCTATGACCTAAATTTAACTTTTTTTATTTTTTCTTCACGGAAATAGAAAGCAAACTGGAAACTGTCAGGGCCTCCATGAATGCAGTGTGGTTCTTTCTTTAATTCATGAATTCCAAATATATGGAGCTGCAGTTCCAGTTCTCAATTTCATGTTCTCTGAAAAACAGTACTTTGTTTTATATTGATTTATCAGTTTTGAACATTAAAATGATGTTGCTTTATGTTTAGAAGGAATTTATATTCTTTCATTGAAAGATACGGGGCTCTAGTAAGTCCTTTAAACTTGTTCAAACATCGTTTATTCACATTCATTTTCGCCTGTGTAGTGTTCAGCTTCCAAGCAAGATGGTAAATCTCCCTACACTTACAAATGATTTGCCAAATTAACCTAATAATTTTGACATTTGAATTACATGTTTAAATTATGTGCTTAGGTACATGCAATTTCAGATTTATCATATATTTCTTGTAGGTGGTTCCTTAAATCATTAATCTATTTTCTTTATGTCATTTTCTTTTGCCTGAACACAATTTCCTCTCATGTTTACTTAAAAATACACCAGGGTTTGTTATGGTTTGATCTGCTCATGCACTGAAATCTTGGACACGAGTGCAACAGTGTTCAGAAGTGGAATCTTTCTGCTGTGATTAGATCATGAGGGATGTGACCTCATCTGTGGGTTAATTTGTTGAGGAATTCATAGTTGTTGGCATTATTGGGAAGTGGTGGAAACTTTAGGAGTTGGGGCCTAGTTAGAGGAAGCAGGTCACTGGAGACATACCCTAGAAGGTTTTCTCTTGTCCCTAGCCTTTCTTTTATCTCTCTTCTTCTTGTCTGCTATAAGTTGACAGTTCTTCCACCACCTTGACCTTCTGCCATAATGTTCTGCCTCGTCTTGGGCCCAGAGCAATGGAACCAGACAATCGTGGACTGAAACTTCTGAACTATTTATGAGCCAAATAAATCTTTCCACCTTTCGGTTGTTTTTCTCAGGTATTTTGTCACAGCAATTAAAAATTGTCTAACACAGTATGGTTGTTATTGAGTATAATCATCTCTTTCTTTTCACTGCATATTATATTATACTTTTAAATGACTCTTGAATGATGCTTGATTTTTTTCAAATTTATATATCAGGGCTCTGAAGCAAAATTTCAAGTTCATATGTATCTAAACACATAATCTGAGGATATATAATGCCCAAATTGCCAGAATTACATATTATTACTTCCTGGAATTTAGGCCTCACTTGATTTTTAAAACCGCCTTATGTGCTATTATATTAATGTTTTTACTGTTTTATGTTTTTAAATATTACTGAAATTTATTTCCCATATGCTATTTCTACATGTGGATTTTAGAAAATTCTCTTTCATGTTTGAAGTAAGCTTTTGAATGTGAAGATGCTTTACTGTCATCAACTTCAGAAGATGCTTAGATTTGGCTCCTCAAATGTTGCCTCTATATTTTTAAAAATTTCTCCCCAAAACTTGCTTATTTTATTCTCAATGTGTCCTAATTTCTGTTGAAATTTTTCAGTGCTTTGCCTCTTTGTGTTGTGTTCTGGGCAGTTTCCTCAGATATATATTCCAGTATATTAACTATGTCTTCCCTGAGGTGCTTCCTCTTCAGAGGGAAAAATACATCTTTATCTACCTTCCTGTATATACATATCTGTGTGCCCCTTTCTCTACATCTACACCCACACCTGTGTCTATCTACATATTTATGTACACATGCATACACATACATACTGCATACATACAAATGGAATTAAGTAAGTGCATTTAAAATAATTGTTTCAAACAATATTTATAAAAGTGGTACTGGTCAAGGGTTAATTCCCAGGCTCTGGAGTCAGACTGGCTGAGCCATTCCATAAATGTAATAGTATTCATAGTATTACTAAATTTTCCTAAGGGCCAATTATGTGCAAGACACATAATGTGCATGTGCACAAACTTAGTTTTCCCTCAAAATAACTCTGAGAGCAACATTCCCATTGCAGCTACTGTACAGGAGAGAAAGCTGAAACACAAAGGGAGTGTAGCTTGACTGGCTCACCTCAGTGGTGAGTGGCAGAGTTGCAGTTTGTGCCCCACCCAACAGGGATTCTGGGGTGTCGAGGAGGTGTCCCCCATAAATAGGAAAAACAAGTGCACTGATGTTCAGTGGCAGTTCTGCAAATGGTTTATGGGAGGGAGATGAATAGAAAGATGGATGAGAAGTCTCAGAAAGCCCTTCCTGCCTCAAATCCTCTCTGGGGAAGGACAAATCACGGGCCTTTTCAGAGGGCTGAAGGATGCTGATACTAATAATTCTCTTATTAGTCCAAGGTTATCTTCATTTGGATTTTGGTTCATTTGGTGTTTATCCCAGGGGCACAAGCCAAATGAAAGAGAAGATTCACAGTTAAGATAGAAAAAGAAAGAGAAGAGCAAGGTAGGCCAATGAGTGATTTCTTCACTATGCCCTTGAAGATGGAAGTGCTGGCAATTTGCTCTTAGAAGATGCTTTCTCTGTTGGCCTAGTTTTCAAAATCATTTTTGCCCCATCTGCAGTGCTGCTTCACCTGCAAACTCAAGTATGCATGTCATTGCACTCATAAATAAGAATCCAAAGACACACTTAAAGTAGCTTGGAAACAATGAAGAGTATTCACAAAACCCCAAAAGACAACAATAAACAAAATCCACATCTGTCATACACTTGCTCAAGATGAACAAAGAGTACAAGAGTGCCAGTCACTCACATGGTGGGTCTGAGGTGCAGAAGGGCACAGCCCCAGCTGCACTGGGTCATCTCAGGTGGGACTCTCCAGAAAGGTCCTCTGCAAAGTGGCACTCACCAGAGTGGCTGGTATCTGTCTGGCAGAGTGTTTTCCTTCTAATTGAATTTGTCACTGTGTTAGTCTTCTTTGCTGTGACAATGCATTGCCAAAGCTTGGTCTAAAAACAACACATTTTGCTTATCCTAGGGATCTGGATGTCAGAGGTCTATGCTGGGTCTCACTGAGCAAGTTGTTCTCAGGCCTCTGTCTGCTGAGGCTGCAGGAGGAGTCATCTCCTTCAGCTTCTGGAGCTGTCAGCCTTCATGTTTCATGCTCACATTCTTCCTTCCTTCCATCCTCCCTTGCCCTTCAGTGACTCTACCCATCCTGTCTGCTTTTAACAAGGACCATGGAGGTGTCCCTGGGCTCACCTAGACAATGCAGGACAGTCTCCTGTTTCTCCATCACATTACCCCTGAATCATGGCTGCTAAGTCCCTTGGCCACATAAGGTAGCATAGATTCCAAGGCTCAAGATATGGGAAGCATTGGGGACCAATTTTCTGCTTGTAACATTGATCAATATTTCAATGGCAGCACACTAAACAGTTCTTAGATACTCCTGATTAAGGCATGAACTTTATTTAATAATAAATATACTGACATTTGTTCATAACCTGTGAACAATATACAAAGCTAATATTAGACCTCACTATCAGAGATCATGTGTCCCCTAGTGGTCTATGTGGGAGATCTGTACTATCTTTGCAGGAATCTTACAAATTAAAAACTGTTCTAAAATGACATCGAAATGAAAGTTCCTGCTCCTCTTGAAAATGTAGAGAATTCATCCATAATGGAGCATTCTTTTTTTTTTTTTTTCTAGGATTGGGATTTTTTTTTTATTAAAAATCATAAATTTACATAGGGCAATGTTCTTTGATTCATTCTGTTATTTTTTCCCTTCTCTCCAACCCCTTCCACCCCCCCACCCCTCTTTTCCCTCTGTAGTCCTTCCTTCCTCCATTCTTACCACCCTCCTATCCCTAACCCTAAACCTAACCCTACCCCTAACACTAACCCCTCCTACTCCCCATTATATGTCCTCATCCGCTTATCAGCAAAATCATTCGTCCTTTAGTTTTTTGAGATTGGCTTATCTCACTTAGCATATTCTCCAATTTCATCCATTTGCCTGCAAATGCCATAATTTTATCATTCTTCATGGCAGAATAATATTCCATTGTATATATATGCCACAGTTTCTTTATCCATTCATCAACTGAAGGGCATCTAGGTTGGTTCCACAATCTGGCTATGGTGAATTGAGCACCTATGAACACTGATGTGGCTGTATCTCTGTAGTATGCCAATTTTAAGTCCTTTGGGTATAGGCCAAGGAGTGGGATAGCTGGGTCAAATGGTGATTCCATTCCAAGCTTTCTGAGGAATCTCCATACTGCTTTCCAGAGTGGCTGCACTAATTTGCATCCCCACCAGCAATGTATGAGTGTACCTTTTTCCCCCACATCCTCTCCAACACCTATTGTTGCTTGTGTTCTTGATAATCGCCATTCTAATTGGGGTGAGATGGAATCTTAGGGTAGTTTTGATTTGCATTTCTCTTATTACTAGAGATGTTGAACATTTTTTCATATATCTGTTGATTGCTTGTACATCTTCTGTGAAGTGTCTGTTCATTTCCTTAGCCCTTGTTGATTGGATTATTTAAGCATTCTGTCAGGGAAGCAGCTGAGTGATGAGGTTCATTCTGATCTCTTTATGGGTGCACACCATTTTGTTACAGAGAATTCCCAATGTAACCTGTTTTGTCAGTTTGATGCACTTCCCTAGTACTTTCTAGAGGATGAGGTCACAATTCTTGAAAGACACATGATTGTTTGGGATGCTGTATGGTGTCCCCATGGACTCAGCCTGGGGGAAGTGGACAGGTTCTGGGAATTCCAGCAGAGGATGCTGCCTCTTCTTGGGAGAAGCCAGAGTCCCTCAGTCTTCATGCTTTTCAAATTGAGTGGTGAACAGCTCTATTAATAGAGAGTCACTATTCTCCTTGTTGTCTGTTTTTCTGGCCAAGTGCATTTCCAAGGGCTGCTTTGGTTCAGGAATTACTTCAGGAAGACCAGGAGAGTCACTCAGGTGTTATGAGTGTTGAGGGCAAGCTGGTGAGAAGCACATCTGTTCCTGAAGTACTGCTGTGATCACTTGAAGTCAGGTGCCACACCTTGGCAGCACTCAGTTTTTTCAATGTTTCAAGGAAAATGTTTTCAGGTGTGAAATATTAGTCGACTTGACATTCAGCACATGATGCTGTTTTATGGAGTGATGCCCTTCTGTGAAGGCAAGAGCTCATGGCAGGCAGCCTGTCCCCTGCCTGCACTAAGCATATGCAAACACACTTATTACTAACCCACGGTCTCACCTTTAAAGTTGTTAAAGAGGAAGAGAACTACAGCTTCTTGAATAGATATTGCAAGGACAGGGACACAAGATAAGGAGAAACTGACCTTTTATAAAAATCCCAAATTAAGGTATAAATTATGGAACTGAAACAAAGTTGCTTCACTTTCTTAAAATCTTAATTCCAGTCAATAGTTTTTCTTAGTTAAGTTAGTCTTTTCTCCTTCACCTCCTCAATGAAAATTAAGATATAAGGCCAGAGAGTCCTAAGGTCTACCTTCATGAAATGATATGAGACCTCATAGGCTAGATATGAAAATCCTACCTCAAAACAGTCAAGTACCACTGGCCACATAACTTCCATGTGCTGGCACTGTGCCACGTACTTCACAGTATGTCATTGCTTTTTCTCAACACGGATGAATAATAATGTCCAGGATTTATCACCTGAAGCAGTCTGAAAACCACAGCCCTGGTGTCAAATACAGTCCCTTGCCTGCTTTTGTAAATAAAGTTTTATTGGAAACAGCCATGCCCATTCATTTAGATATCACATATACATAGTTTTTTTGTTTGTTTGTTTTGTTTTGTTAAAAAGACAAAGTTTGGTAACTCTCTTTCTCTTTGTGTGACCTGTAAACCTGAAAATACTTAAATACTGAATCTTTCTCAGATGAGCTTGCTGACCCCTGATTTAGTACAATGTCTTACATAATACATAAAGAGTTCAGCTAATCCTAATAGTAGGCAACATGTATACTCTTATTTAGGCAGTTTTCCAGAGAAGGAAATGAAGAATACAAGGAAAAAGTTTGCACAAGATTAAAGAGCTTATCAATTGGAGAACCAGGCCCCTAATTCAGGTCTTTATAAATTTGTTATCATATTGTCTCTATAACACACAACTTACCAATCATGCTCCCAGCAGTTCAAATTATTTTTCCAGGGCTGTGCCTTTCTATCAAATGCACATACATAGACCTTCAAAAGACATCTGATGTGCTGGCAAAACCACCTTTTACACATGTGGGCAGAGAGAATACACACATGTTCTATTGCTTGAGCACAATATAGTCTTAAGGCCACCACTGTTATCACTTTTATCTGCATAAAACTTTTCTTAACTTCTCATACCTATTCAATAAATAAACTTTAAAATAAACTTACTAATGCTAGTATATAATAAGGACCTCCTGGCCTCCATTGAACTCCAACGAGTTACACTTACTATTTTACTTTCAAAAATATATCATGTTTTCCCATAAAAATTTAATTTGCACTGTAGCAGGATTTTTTCAACAGCATAAAGCTTCTGACAGTCCAGAAGTGTCTTGAGCAAATTATGTAAGTTGTAGTGGTTGAAAACAGGACTGGACTAAGTTTGGGGGATTTAAATTTATGACTTTTATTTCATGGCTCTGTGGTTTGGAAGAAAGTTAATTTCTCCATTCCTCAGTTTCCTCATCTGAAAATGGGCACAGTCATGCACTATTCATACAATTCCTAGACACTGTTAGAGGTCTGTACCATCTGCTAATGTGTGAGGGAAGTCCAGGGGTATCCTTAAATACCCAGTATTCCACAACTCCTTTAATAGTTGCAGTTTTTAGCAGCCTCCTCTGGTGTCTGAACATCCTACTATGAACACTTGATGTTGTACTGAAAATGCAGTACAACCTTAAGTGTACAGAGCTGTTTGCTCCCAGATTTGGAATCCCCATGCCTATCTCTCATGCCTAAACTTCTGTCATCTGCCTTTACTGAGCATTATGACTTCATCTGCTCATCTGCCTGGCTTCGTTTTATACTTTGCTGTTTCTGGTCCACTGTGGGTTTGTAAAATAAATAACCAAATACAATTTTTTTAAAAAATTTGAGCTCTAGAGTTTACACTGTTTCTATTTTTAAAGTTTCTAAAAATTATCTGGGTAACTGAGGGTCTGCATGTTTCCTACACTCATAATGGACATTTAGAACACCCCCAAACCTGAGCAGCTTAAACAGAACAATGGCACAGTTAGCCCCCAGTCTCCAGGAGGTGGGAAGCCTGCACACTGTCATCTCATCATAGAAGCCCACTCTAACTCCCCTAGGAGGATTTAACCAAGATGTCCAAGACAACCATGGCTAATGATCTTCATTTCAGCCAGGGAGTTGAAGGTGGATTCTTCCTGGATGAACATATTCACTTAACCACCTTGCCACAAGTATGATCATTGCCAAATTACAGCACCTGTGGAGAACTGATTGAATCCATTGATTCAATTTTGGTGTGACTGAGTTATTGATATGGATGGGAGTTAACTTATTTGCAGCCAGAAGCCAGTAACAGAATTGAGGCAAGATTATATCTGGGTAACACTCTGTGTGAACAACAGCATGTCTAATTCAAAGAGCAGCTGCATGGCGAGGTGGTTTCATGGGGGCACTAAGGTTGGTGGGAATTCCCTGCAGAGTTCACCTTGCCTGTCATCCTCAGGTCAGTGGACTCTCTCTATCAGGGCAACTGCAAAAATAAGTGAAACACATATTACATAATTTTTTTTTCTATGAGTGACACATTTTGAAATTCTAGGACAATAATATGGTTTATGCTATTGAGTCTAAAACTCCTGCCTCATTCCTTGGGCCAACCATCCATACGCTAAATACAGCAAAAGAACAACCAGATCAGATCAAAATGAGCTGGTCTAAAAAGGTAGATACCATTATACTCCACTTATATGAGGGACACAAACAGTCAAATTTGCAGAGACAGAAAGTGTTCTGGTGGTTAAGTTGGGTTGGAGAATTAGTTTGACATGAAGAGAGTTCTGGAGATCAGTTGTTCAACAATACATTGGAAACCCCTGAACTGTATGCTTACAAGCAGATAAGATAGTAAACTTAATGTTAGGTGTAATTAACCAAATTATAAACATTAAAAATCCATACAGTGTAGTGTCTTAAAACAAACAATACCAACCCAGTCAGCAAACAAGAAATTGATTCCATTAACAGGACTAAACCACTGGAAGTTTTTAATAGAATTGTTTCATATAGGAAATTGGTGGACTTTCCAACCATGGCAAGGGCTGGGCATCAAAGGAAGAACGGCTGCAGGAGCCCCTGAAAATTGTGCCTGCAGCATCCAAGTAGCTGGCTCTCAGGAGGAAGCCAGGATGTTGATGCTTCTGCACCTGCCACTGGAGATCAAAGCTGTCCCTGCTTTTCACCATTCAGATCTTAGCAAGTGACTCTCTTAGAAAGACCCTGACTGAAACTCTACTAGCAGGGGAGCCAAGACCATCCTAGATACAGTTTCAGAAACACAAAGGTATTGTTAATGGAAAAAATAAGAGAACAGGGAAGGAAAACAAAATGAGAGGAGAACAAATATCTCACCGAAGACATTACACTCTGAAAGTCATCCACACACAGTGAATGACCAGGCAAAATTGAGTTCTAGAAAACAGAACAGGCTAGGAAAACAATAGGCATCTGTTTTAATGTGTATCAGAACAATCACTGGAAATGGAGATTTTTTTGAGATAGCATTAATGATGCCTGGTCATATTTGATAGTGACTGGAAAAGGCATCTTCCACATACAGCACAGATTAGAATTCTGGAGCAGGCAGGAAACAAGTGTTTATCACCCAATTAAAGAAGCAGAAGGATAAGGAGAAAGATGGAGTAATCACCATTATATTTCTTTTAATAATATTTTTGCATCTTCATCTTCAGGTCTTGCTTTTGGAATCATAGCTGCAGCTGGAACAGTGCCCACACAGAGCTAACAATCCCCAGCACTGGACTCAGACACTGGTGGGTGCTCCATCCAGTCCTCTGTGAATCTGGAAGTCTCCAGACTGCTGTGAGCACAGATTCAGGCAGCTTCTGGCATGCTGCTGACCTCACTTCAGCCTGCTCAATACTCACAGCTCCTCTGAAAATCCCTGGGTTCTCTGTACTCTACTCTCTTCTTCCAGGTTTAGATATGTAGATCCTGTCTGTGCCAAGTTTAGCTCTGTCCTCACAAATTGAAGGCCTGCCAGAACCTCCTTCCCTGCACCACACATACAGTGTCCTGCCCTGATCCAAGCTGAAGGGCTTGGAGTTCATCAAGTTTGCATCCCACTGCTCAGGGGCCACTGTCCTTGTCTGGCTGATGTCCAGTTATTTCAAATCTTTGTTTCCCATTTTCTCCACATTATTTGTCTGTAGCTGGTGGACAGGTAAAACCAGCCCCTGTCACTCCACTTCGGTTGGATGTGGAAATGCTCCCTACTCTTCAAGGAAAACTAATTGAATTATTTTCATACAAAATTCATCTTATACTTGAAAAATGTACAAAGAGTAGATGTAGGACTCTAATTTTCACAAAACAAACATATTCATAACTACAAAATTAAGAAATAGACCCTAGCACCCTAGGATGACTCTTTTCAACCTTATAATGTAAAGACTTCACCAGAATCAACCAATCTACTGAATTTCAGTGGCCATCTGGATATAGTTTTCTGTGTACAAGACACTTGTTTCAAAATTTTTCCATTTTCTATTGAATATCCTCTCCTTGTATACATTTCTAGTGATTCTGTGGCTTACTTTTCTTATTGGTGTTTTAAAAAGTAGCTATACTGAGGTGTTGACCTCAAATAAAAATCACACATATCAAAGGTGTACAAATGTAAGGTTTTGATGCACATGAACATTGTGAATCAAACACCACCAAGTTAATTACTGGCATATTTTAGTAAATAAAATTCTTTAGTTAATTGGACTAATTCTGTCTTTTCCTATAAGTCTTTTTTTTCTATGAACTGATTAAAGAACTCACCTAACTCAGGGATATGAAGAAATTTACCTCTGTTCATTTCTAGAGCCATTATTAGTTATCTTTTGCTTTGGAACTTACAGATAATTCAGAGTTCTGTATATGAATCTTAGATAAGTTCCGACCTCTTTTCCACTTCTGTGAACACTCATTGCAACCACATCACACATGGAGAGAGTGATTTTGCCATGTATGTATTACAGTGGCACTCCTGTCACATGTCAAGGCAGTCATGAACTGTTATTGAATCTCCCTGGAGCTGTGAGATGGCTGATTGCTTTGTCGAGCTCCTCAGTCTTTTAGGGATCTTTCCTGGCAGACTTTGCTTCCTTCCTGTGCAGATAAGGCATTATCAAATGCCTCCAACTTCCAATTTCATTTTTCTCTTTTCTTTTTTCTCCTGGCTCTGGGCCTTTAAAGTTCTAGCTATCCTGAGGGCCAGGAGCTGCAGCTTAATGCTCTACAGGCTGCTGAGAATGCTTCTCAGTCTCAGGGTCTGCTGTAATGCTTGCTGAAGTCCATGGAGGTGAGGGACCAGCTCAGAATGCTCACACCCAGCAAATGTGTTGTGCCAAGCTGCAGAACAAATCAGTGAAATCCCCTTCACTGCACCCTCTGGACCTTCTGCCCTGTCTCCCTTGATAGATCTCCAAGCTTTCAAAAAAGCCATTTAAAATTATTTTAACCAGATGCTTTCGGTTGCCCTTCTTGGAAGATTTAGTAAGCTACAATCTTGAAAATTCTACCAAGGAACAAATTTGCTTCCCATATTTTCAGGTATGTAATCTCTTGTGAATTATTTATTCCTTACCTCATGAACTTCTGCTATTTTGGTCTTAGCTAAACACAATCAGGAATCCAAGTAGACAAAGGTCAACACAATTCCTCTCAGGGAGCAGAGCTGGAAAGAAAAATCAAATCAACTTGTATCTGAGTGTGGCACTGAAGTGGATGACAGAATTCAGAGCAACATCCTTCCCTCCAATATTCACCTGGAGGTGAAGACAGTGAGAGCCAACCCCTGAATTTATTTCTTTCCCAAAGAAGATCTTTCATTTTCATCTGAAAAAATGGTCCTCTGATCAACACAACTGATAAGCAGTTGTTCTAGGGTGAACAGGGGATCTGTACAGTGATTAGGAATCAAAACATTCCAAGTGACAATATTTGGGGAATCTGAAGCATCATTTTGGGAAATGGCTTCTCAGCCCTCAGGATCTTATTTCTGTCCACTTCAAAAATTTTGCATGGGCAACCATGTGGCAATCACAGTACCTGACACTGTGAACCAGACGCATCAAGAGGCACCTTCTCTGCAAATCTGATATGTGACCGTCTCTGAGCCGGACAGGGAAGAAGCAGCCTGTTCTCTGTGAACCCCTGCTCTACCCTAAGGAGTTGACAAGCTGAGTCCTCATCATCTGCAGATCTGGTGCACATGGGCCTGGGTGAGGGTTTCTGTGGCACCCTTTTTTCAGTCTTCAGTTGTGCATGAATTAAGGTGCAGGGAGACAGCACCTCTTCCTGTGTGCCCTTCATGGAGTGCAGAAGACAGACATAAGAAAACCAATTACACATCAACATTTGTGTCTTCTGTTTCAAACTTTTTTCTCTCCATGAATGACACAAAATTAATTTTTGTGTCTATATGTAACATTTTCTATTACAAGATGTCCACTGATATTTTTCCATGAAAATATAGATTAGGTTCCTCACTGAGGTCTAAACCAGTCAGCAAGGTACCTCCTTCCTTGTCTTCTCTTCACTGTTTTCCAGGCTTCCCCTTATATTTCTGGCTCCCAGCCTCACAAGAGTTGCTTGGTGCCTCCATTGCACCAGTGACTTCTGCCCCTCGGCTTCCTTGATTGCTGTAACACCCTTGCCTGGGTTCTATGCATGTCAGGTTCCTCCACATCCTTTAAACCTCAGAGTTCAGAATACCCCCAGGGAGGTCTTCTCTGAGGATCCCTTGGAAAACCCGCCCTGTTGCTCCTCTTTGTCACTCTCCCTGTTTAGCCCTCTGTGCACACATCACTGCTGGTAGTCATCTAGTCTATGGCATGTTTGTCATCTATCTTTCCCATTGTAAAGCCAGCATCAGCAAACACTAGCCAGGTGGGCATTGGTGCCCCAATTACCCAGGGCTACCTGAAGAATCTGAGTAACAGTACAGATTTTTATTAAATAAGTGATTGCATTAGCTGAAATTAGCTTTAATAACTGTGGAATAATTTCTTGGATATAAGTCTTGGTGATTTTTCTACCTATTATAAACATAACAAGCTTTCCTTGCTGAGTATGAGCTGAGTTTTATGCAAGTTATGTTTATATGTTCACGTTTGTTAGCCCATACAGAATCATAGGGGGGTTGTCACAGGTAGCAGTGAACATTGAGAATGACTATCCTAGGAGCTACGGGGGTGTTGACCTCCAGGACCTGGAAACAGACTGGACCTGGGATCTAAAACCCTGAGGCACTTGAGAGGACTTGCAGGTTGGCATAAAAAGCCCCAGGGAAATGTATGGGTGGGTCACTTTATACAGGACCATGCTTCTTGCTCATCAAGTGTGTGAGGTCTCAGAGGAGAGCTCTGCAGGGTGACCACATTAATTTTCAATAGTTGGCAAAATTTGAATTTGACACAAAATGAGCAAGCTGAGTGTCATACCTACACCTGTGTGCAGACATCCTTGCATTAGAAATGTTTGCTTCTTATGAACCCAATTCAGACAGACCTGTGTAAACAAATACATCTTTGAAAACAGGCTATAACTGAAAAAGCCAGGAGGACATTGACTTGGAAGTGACTTCATCCACATCCCACATGATCTCATGTGGATCTTGTCCCCTCCATGGTGTCTTTGCTTCACAAACATTCAAAAACCCCTGCTAGGAGACATGCTTTGTAGCAGGGACATGAATTGAGCATGAAAAGTCTGCCCTGATGGACACAAGCACCCAGTTTTTAAGAAGGCAAGGATTCCACTCTAGGTTTGAACTCTGGGCTGCACTCTTTTTCTTGGTGGAAGACTTTTTAACAATATTCTGTTTACATTGAGTACCATTCATTTGCAAACTTATAACTTCCTAGCAACAAGTTCAAATAGAAAGGGAACTCTGGATCAAAGGTAGGTCCATTCCAAGTTCTCTGAGGATTCTCAACACTGCTTTTCAGAGTGGCTGCACCAATTTGCAACTCCACCAGCCATGTAAAAGTGTGCCTTTTCCCCCACATCCACATCAACATCTATTTATTGTTTGTGTTCTTGACAATAGCCATTCTAAATGGAGTAAGATGCGATATTAGAGTTGTTTGTTTTAATTTGCCCACTTTTGACCCCGTTCTCCCACTCCTTGGTTTATACTTAAAGGACTTAAAATCAGCATACTACAGTAGCACAGCCACAATAATATTTATAGCAGATCAGTTCACAATAGCTAGATTGTGGAACCAACCTAGATGCCCTTCAATGAATGAATGCATAAAAAAACCTGTGTTTTATATAGACACTGAAATATTATTCAGCCATAAAGAAGAAGAATATTATGGCATTTCCAAATAAATGGATGGAATTCAATAATATCATTTTAAGTAAAATAAGTCAATCCCTAAAAACCAAAGGCTGAATGTTTTCCTTGATAAGTGGAGAATGATATACAATGGGGGTAGGGATGTGGGGAGTGAGAGAAAAATGGGGAAACTTTGGATTATGTAGAAGGAAATGAGAGGGAGGGTGTGTATGAAAAATGGTGGAATGAGACAGACATTATTATCCTATGTACATGTATGATTTCACAAATGGTAGAATATACCTTGTGCACAACCATAGAAATAAAATGATATATCCCATTTGTGTACAATGATTCAAAATGCAGTCTGTAAAAAAATTTAAAAATAAATAATTAAAAAATTAACAAAATAAGTAAATATTCATTCTTGTCAAAAAAAAAAAAAAAAAAAAAGAAAGAAAGGGAACTCTCTTTCTCCAGTACTAGAAATGTTCCACAGCATCTGAGGCATAGAACTGAAATGGTGTGTGTCCCTAACTCTCAACAGATCACAGTGGCAAAGAAAGGAAATGAACCCTTTCTGAGACCTGAGCCACAGACTGCTCCCTCTGAGCCCAGAAAGGCATTAGCCTCATCAAAACACTTGGATGGAGTGGGTAGGAGGAAGCCCCCTTAAGGGAACTTTCAGTGCTGCTAGAAGAAGGAACCACCATTGTCCACAGCACAGTAGCAGATGCAGTTAACTACATCTTGGAAATTACCTACATCTTTGAAATTTGGACAATATTCTCAGAAGTGAACAGTGGATTTATTGTGTGAATGCATTGTTTAGGCTTCTGATGCAATTGCTAATTGTCTTCCATTTATTTGTACTCTCATCTCTGTGTGATTTTTTTAGTGGTATAATGTTAAATGTCCTTATACCAAATTTATCTCTCATAACTAGAGAGTTTGCCAGAGGTGTTAGCCTAATGCTGCCCATTAGTTGAAGTTTCAATTATAGCTAAAATGAGACCCTAATAATAGCTTTCAGAGAGAGAGAGAGAGAGATACAGAGAGAGAGACAGACTCAAGATGGATCATCTTGGGGAAAAAACTGAACTCTGGCCTTGTGTGGATGATGCCTAACTTGTTCCATTCTGGCATGATAAGAGCAGTCATAATTTTCTGAGAAAATGGCCACACTTGCCTTTTCCTTGGGAGGAACATCTACATCAGGTTTTAAAGGAATACCTTCTCAAACATAATACTAAAGTGAAATAGGGGTGAATTGAAGCTATAAAGGGACCAAGAAATTACAAGGTGATAGTTTCAATTTCGAACTTACAACTAGAAGAAATGACACACTGATATGTTATCAAATTAGCAAACTCTCTGGATCTTTCTGAGTTTCTGAATCATTGTTCCACTCGGCCTGTGCCACCTGTTTTGAAATATCTCTGATGGTGATGGCTGTGATCTCTCAGAAGGGTTTTGCAGCTGGGTCTCTCATTAGAATGTCCTTTCTGAACATGGGTGAAATGGAAGAGAAAGCAAGTCATGCCTTGCAAATATTACAGTTCTGAGTATCAACATGAAAGCAGGAAAGTAAAAAATCCCCTGCTCCAGAGGGGTCTCTCATGAAGTTGACTCCAAATTTGATGGATGAGAGAGTGAGCACCTCAAATTTTTGCTTGTTACTAATGCCACTGCATATTCTTTGGCTATCTATCTTTTGCCCTCTAGACCATGAAATTTCTGCACAGACACTGGATTTCCCTGTGTATATCACCTGGTCTCCATGGCAATGGCATCTGAAAATCAAAGCAGAGACAGGAGTTCCAGAGTCCATTTGCTTATGATGCTCTTTTTAAAAATCTAAATCAGAACTTTGCACTCCTTGATTAACAGGCTTTAACAAACCACACAGTCCTCTGTGTGGGGATTGACTTGTATATTGTACGGTGTTTAGCAACACCTCTGGTCTCTACCTGGTTGGTGCCAAAAGCAACCTCTAACTGTGACATCCCATGTGGTCTCAATTATAGTTGCCAGTTGCATCTTGTGGTGAGGACTTACTCCAGGTTCAGAAATTCTGAGCTAGGTCATTGGAATGTAGGAACAAATTGACTGGAGTCTTATATATATTTCTTTTTTATTTTTCACTGTGTTTTGTCTGGTGGCCACAGGGAAGCTAGTGAATCTCCCCTTAACACTTAGGAGGGCCCGAAAAGAATGCAGAACTCTTTCTTCAACTTGTTATTAATTGAAATAGCCTTTATACAATTTATAAAGAATTAAACATTTGTTTCCTTTATAGAAGAAGAATGTGCCCCTTGTTATGGATTTTATAAAATATTGAAATGTGCAAAGTAGAAAATGGAAGCCACTCTTCCTACCTCACTAGTTTCTCTCCCTAGGTAGGCATCTTCAGGACCTCAGCCCATGCTTTTGACTCCTTGTACATATGAAGTTGCAAATGATTATGAAAGTTTAGGATGGGTTTTGGATTTTCCTGAAATGAGCCAAGGAAATTGTGTGGTCCCCGTACTGTACCTTCTGCCTGGAATATTCTTCCTATAATTCTCTCTGCTGGCTCACTCTCTTACAGTACTCTATTCCAGCAAATTACCCCTTTATCAAAGCCTTTGCAGATCAACTGCTTAGCTCTGTGCCATCTCAGCTTTCTCTGCCTTCCTTCAACCTGAACCACCTGAAAGCTTGGTATGCATATATTTATTCATTTTGCCATCTATCTTTAGTGACTTCCATTCACAGAAAATTGTCCTCTGTTGTTGTTTCCCCTTCTGTGTACTTAGAATCTGGAACCCAGGCCTTCAATACACATTGCTTTAATAAAAAAATAAGGTCTCAAAGTTGATGAGATGTGAGCCTCTACTCTCTCATACTGTGTCCATGGAAGACACGCCTACTCATTCATAACACTCTCCCAGGTAGATCACACATGACCTTAGGACCCCAGAATGCTGCCAAGGTTTGAAGCTGCTACTCAGTGTAAACAGGGCACTGTCATCCTTTCTTCCAGGCCTCCATTTTAGGTACAAATTGTCATGCTAATAAGGTAAATAGACAAGTCCCATGAACCTCTTTTTTTTCCTGAATGATCAAGTAAGAAACTACCAAGGGAACCAGGGAAACAGTTTTTATAAATAAGCTCTTTGCTGCTGTTTGAGTGCTCACTCTGTAGCCTCTGGAACGTTGACCTTCAGGAAACTACCTTTCTGTGCTTATGTTTCCTCACTGGCAAAATGATGATAATCATAATGCCGGTTCCAGGGGGACAGGATGAGTAGTGATTGTTTAGAACAGGATCTTAGGTAGTCTCATATGTGTTAATATTAATATATTATTCCTTCAATAATTGTAAGTTGAATACTGTGTGTCAGTTTTTTACTAAACTTAATGCCACAAAATTGCTTCATAACTCTTCTCTCCACAAATTGCACCAGAAATTTCATGGTATAAGTCCTAAAGAAATTTCTTTCTTTCCTTCTTTTGTTCTTTTTTTTTTTTTTTTTGAGGGTAAAGGAGTACATTTTATATCATGACAACACAGGATTACACACAAACCCAAATAGAAGGTTGAAATTTGGGCATATCTTACTACTTGCAATGTTCTCTGGTATTTCTTATTGTATTCTCTATTTTTTTTTTTTTTGTTTTAATATATGGTGCCAATCCAGTCAACTTATTTCATGCTCCTCATACTTTGTGACCAGCAGTTTGAAACCCAAGGTTCTGAAAAACAGACACAGCTCTGGGGAAGGTAAACTTTGCATGGTATTGCTAAAAGCAGACATCACTGGGTGTTTGGTAGAGGTATTGGCCTTTTAAAGCCTTCACATGTGCTCCTTTTTATAAACAATGGTGATTACCATGTCCTGTCTCACAGCTGAACTAAGCCAATGATCAAAATAAAATGCATGAGACTTTCAGTAAAGCCACTCTGTGAAGCAATTTCTGAAATTATCTGCATTGTAACCCAACACTGCAAAGGCCTTAAGATAATGTTCCAGCCCAAAGAATTTGAGGTCTGCTGCATCAGAGATCCTAGACTCCCTTGGGGACTATTTCCACGTGGGAACTCGACAGTGGTTTTTATCAAGTTACTGGATGAGAGTCACATACCTGGAGGTTGTGACTGGAAAGACTGTAAAGTCAAAAGTCAAAAGACTGGTAAAGGGTTTTCCTTCTGGCTGGAGTGACTGATCCAAGTCACCAAAGGAAATTGAACTGTTGCTATGAGAGAGTAGCAGAGAGAACAACACCTGGACCCAGTTAATTGGTGCCTCTGATAAGTTCCTTGCCCAGATAATTAACTTTAATTGAAAATCAAAGTAACAACATTGAAGAGGGTTTGGTGAGATTTCAGTTGGAGGATGTACATGTGAGGTAGGAGGAATACATTCAAGGGATCTGTATAACTTAATAATATGTAAATAAATACAAAAGGAAGATTTACTATGTTTAGCACAGAGAGGGAGTGCCAAAGACAGAGCAGACTTGAGAGAGTGCCAGCTCTGTGATAGAGACTCAGACTCATTGCAGAGGAGTGGCTCTGGCCCTCCAGGTGAAGTTCACTGAGGCATATGCTGGGCCTGGCAAGAAAACACCACCCACCTGAGGTATGTGCCACACCATCTTCACCCAGCCTGGCAAAGAATCTCTTCCTACTGAAGGGAATGAAGGCAATGAAGAAGGGATATGTTGGGACCAGGAGGAGAAGCTCGTATCTCTTGCAATGTACTTGTGGTGGGCAGGGAGCTATGTTGATAGGACTCAGGCCGGTTGTTATGAAGTACATCGAAATGGTGGGTTTGGAACTGAGTGGAGAAGTCAGCTGGCCTTTTCTTGGCAGGTAGCCTGCTCACAAACACACCACTACACACACTGAACATCTGTATGGTTTCAAATCAACTGTGTCTACTGCCTGATCTATCAGGACATAGCATTGCTATCACCTGCCTCCTTAAATACTGAGATAGAAATAGAAGCCCACCTCTGCAGATTTTCCCCTTCAGAACCCATCTGAATACATTCAGGTCTAAGATGAAAAAACAGTTCACAGAAAACATAGTGCACATATTAAGAATACCAGAAATGCATTCAGCCAGCTTGAGGGTCCTCAAGACCACACCATAGCTGACAATTTTCTAGAAGGTATCATGGAACTCAGAGTATAGCTGCATTCCTGGCTAAGATTTATTATAGTGGTGTGATAAGCATACACAGATGGACCACAAGGAAAGGCCTTGAGCTCTGTGGAAATCCATGTGCAGGACACCTGTTCTCCCTCCTTCCCCTGAGGTCACAGAGTGCACCCTCCCCCAGTGGAGATAGAGTGGCATGCAGGATGTGCTTCAGCCCACAGAAGCCCACCACTCAGCCCCCAACCACACACAGGAGTGAATACTGGAGCTCAGCCTCTCTCTGAAAGATATGAGTGCACCATGGTGTGGAGTGTCCTGTGGGCAGAGCGCACAATGTGGTTGCCATGAAACTTGTGAGTGACTGTACCCTGAGTGCCATGTATTATGTAAGGGGAGCCTGTGGGTGAGGTGTTCTCTGTGGGTGGGGTGTACCCTGAGAATAGTGTACATGTAGGCAGAGTATTCCCTATAGGTGGGGTATACACCATGAGTGGCGTGTTCCCTGTAGGTGGGATGTTCCCTGTGGGCAGGGTGCACCCTGAAAGTAGTGTCTTATGTGAGTGGGGCATTCCCAGGAGGTGGGGTCTTCCCTGAAGTGGGGGTGTACCCTGTAGGTGGGCTGTTCCCTGTGGGAGGAGTTAACCCCATGGGTGATATGTTCCCTGTAGGTGGGGTGCTCCCTGTAGGTGGGCATTCTCTGTAGGTGGGATGTACTCTGTGGGTGTGGTGTACCCTGTGGGTGGGCTAACAGGGAGTGCAGGGCTCCCTGTGAGCCAGGTGTCCCCAGTGGGTTCAGGGTTCCCTGTGGGGAGAAGTGTCCTCTCTGGGTGGGAGTTTGGAAGGAGGCAGTGATGCAGAGAGAGAAAAATATTTCAGAAGAGTGGGAATCACTGGTATTTCTGCTGGGAGGAGGTGGGTATTGCTAAATTAAGGAATTAGCCTTTACTGTTTGGGGAGTGGGAGCCCCAGGTCCCAAACAGTAGGCTGATGGGATGAAATCAGGCTTAAGAGGGATCTGAGTGTGGGAAGACTTCAGAGGAGTGGGGGAACCTGATGGACAAATGAAGGGAGTTTCCCAGAGGTGGGTGGGCCCAGAGAAGGTCTGGTAGAAGAGGGAATGCACCTGACTCTACAGCTGAGGAGGAGCTGCTGGCAGTTACTGTTAATGTATGCTGTAAATTATCAGAAACCACCTCAACCACCCTGAAGCAAGATGTTGCTCAATCATGGCAAACCTGTAGACTGAAACATGTTGGGGCATTGGTAATGTGCATTTGAAAACCTTGGAATGGTATAGAAAAAGTTTGTCTTGAATCTGGCATGAAGGGAGCAGGGTTCCAAAAAGCTTTTCAATATAAACACAATGCAATAAAGATGCCTTTAGGAAGTAAAGGCAAAGTGTGAATGCATCTACAGACAATAGATTTGGTTAAGTACTTTTCCAACATTCTGCTTTTATGTTATCTTTAATTTTTTATGTTAATAATTGTTTTATAATAATAAGTAAGTTTTATCCTTTTGCAAAGGACCTCTTCAATTTCACTGCCAATCCACTGTAAATTTGGAAAAATGAAACTCCCATGGAAAAGGAACTCTCCTGCATTAACAGGAACAAGGAGGAATCTTTACTAAAATGACTTTATCTGAGCTTTTGCTGCCAACTCCCAGGCCAAGATCAGGCAGCCAATTGGGATCTGGGAGTAAGTACCGTGAAACGTTTCATGGGAGAATCAGTGACACAATGTCTATATGAATTTCCAGGCACTGAAACTAAGTGAGTTGACTAAGGAGTCCATAATTAAACCTCTGTTACACCTAAGAAATTATTTCAGGGGGAAGTACATCAGAAGAATAGCCAAGGAAAGCATTTGCAATGGAAAACGGTAGAAATGTTGTCAATGGAACGAAGACATTTGGGGAGATGTAACTCTGCTCTACTACCCCTGTCCACTTTCCCTCTGGATCCTTTGTTCTAATGAGCAAAATGATGACAACAAAGCTAATGGGCCTGAAGCCATAACATCAGGAAACTGAAAAAAGAACCTTTTTCACCCTATATTCTCCTATATGACTCAGTTCCTACTGGTCCTGGAGTCATGAAGGGCTCTGCAGTTTTCACTTGTGAGGAATACAACTTGAAACCCACACCACACATCTACCCCTTCCAGGTGACCTCCAGAGGGTACATTCATGGCTCCAGAGCATAAAACCCAGGGTCATTTGGACCTGTGATCCATGGCACTCTGCAGAAGCCCACTTCCTGAGCAATAAGTAGAATATAATTTGTTGTCAAGCATAGTTCTGCTCACAAGCCAGTCTCAGTTAAGTGGAGGATGCTTTCCTGGAATGAATTTGGGTTTTGGTTGCTGCTGTGGGGCAGTGAGACCAGCTGCCATTTACATGGGCTCTCACTAGGTTTGGCTCATGATGTTACTTTCTGAACTGAGGGGATCTCAGGATGGCCTGGTGTATGTGAGTGTGTAGCTGTATGTGCATGGGGATTAGTTTGTACAGGCAAAATGCTGGCTCTTAAAGAGTTGCTGCTGTGACTGGATGAGACAGTAGAGACCAGTCTAAAACCACAGCTTGCCCAATCCAAGCCCTATGCTCCTCACTCCAATTCTGATACTCTTTTTAACCTCCCTCAATTTGATTTGCCCCAACAAATTTCCATTTCACAATTACAGGTAAAATGAAAGCAATATGCCAGATACACTAATTTTAGAAGATTTTGATGACATGGACCCAGGAACATAATTCATGGGTACAGACCCTATTCTCTCAGCACAAAGACTATGATCTGTGAGTCATCCTGCCCCATGCTGTCTGAAGATACACTACATTTGACATGCAGAAGGTATAACAATATTTTAATTAGCATTCAATTAGTAAAATTAAAAACAAATGCTTTTACATAAAAGTTCACTGTTGTGTTCTTGTGAAGCCTTAAATGACATTGGGTACTGGGGCATGCATCCTGACTTGGCAAGAGGGTCTGAGCGCTTTTAATCCATAGCCCCTGAAGCCCTCTCCACATGCTTTTATTCTCCTTGGTCTGGGTACTGAGAAGGTAGTCCTGGCTACAGAAGTTCACATTCTCCATCTTTAGGGCAGGGACATGAAGCTGCCCAACACCAGAGGCCCAGATGAGGGGTTCTCATTGCCTGGGCCCTGCTCAGAGTGTAAGGACTGCTAAAGACTGTTGTGTACACATCATGGAGCAAGGGACACTATCATAGATCAGCATCCACCCAAATTCTCTGCAAACCATTTAACTGCAATCCATATTTTCCCATAATAATATGCACCATCTAGTTCATAACTATGTGCCAATATCATTTCATAGAGACTCCACAAATCCCAGGAAATGATCTCTGTTGTGATTTCTTTAAACATTAGGAATTAGGGTGGTATTTTCCCATGACATAAGAAAGTATCAAGTTAACTGATACATTGTTCATCTAGTTTTTCTTTTAAACTTTGTCTATATAAGAACTCAGTGTTGCATTTTATCTTATTTTTTCTCACGCTAACATAGCAATACTTTATTGTTTTTACTAGATTCTTGATCTGCTTGAACAGATGTCAGAAGCTGTTGAGTCAAATATAGGGAAAATGAGGTAAAATTTCAGTCTGAGTTTGAAAAATAAACAGGGGTGATGCCTTTGAAGAGAGGAAAGCAAATTCACTCTGGTCATAAGAAGTCATTATTTACTTCTATTTGAAAATGTCCTTTCAGATACCTGATTGAAACAAAGGGGCCTCTTCCCAGGGTTCTGCTGGAGATAGTGTGGGCTGAAGTGCAGATGCTAAATTCTTCCCAGAATATCAAACACACCTGTGCCCACCAGGTACTGAGCAGGTGTGCTGGCAGAATGGGGAGGATTCTCTAGAAAAGAATAAAGATGGGGACACTGAGCAGGAGTTGGCGGTGGCAGCTGTGGTGGCACAGACAAAAGGCAGAGGAGGGCAGGCAGGATGACCAGGCAGATTGGCTGGTTAGGTAGTCAACTTAAACGGACTAGCCTCGCAATCTACCACTCACTTTTTTAACCAACTGCCCATCTACTTTACCTGAGCCCCTCCGTCAACTCAGGTTCATCCAGTCCCCAGCCCACCTGCTGCAGCTGTGGTGGCAGCCCCAGGAGGAGCACTGTCATCTGTTTCTTTTGACTCTTGGGATTTGAAGATGGCTGCACAATCAGCGCCAAAAGTTGTGCTAAAAAGCACCACCAAGATGTCTCTAAATGAGCAGTGAGGCAGCCAATAGCAACTTCAGCTCCTTTCTAACAGCACATTATGTAAATAGCCCTGGGGTCTGATGCACAAAAACCGGTTCTTTACTAATATGCTGAAGAACAAAAAACTGATGCCAGTGAATATTTGAGTTTCGATGCAGCAACAACAGCAGCTAGCCAGTGCCAGAAAGAGAAGACTGGCCCAGCAGGTGGAGAATAGATCCTCTGTCCAGGCAGCATTAAAACTTAAGCAGAAGAGCTTAAAGCAGCACCTGGGTAAGTGTAAAACCCAGGCATGGTGTAGCTGACCCATAGAGGCCCTGGCCAGGGGAGCAATTGGAGGACAAAGTCTGCCCATGATCCAGAGGCTTATCCAGAGGACGACACTGTGGGTGATGAGCCACCAGGACCTTACTTAGGGGTGGGATGTCATTCCTAGGTAAAAACCCGCTCCGAGGTGGACGAGCCATAGCTCCCCAAATGGGCTTAAGAAGAGGTGGCATTCGAGGTCCTGGAGGTCCTGGGAGAGGGGGCCTAGGGCATGGAGATATGGGTTGTGGCGGAATTGGTGGTAGAGGTCGGGGCATGATAGGTTGGGGAAGAGGGGACTTTGGAGGCCAAGGCTGAGGCCAAGGCCATGGACTGGCCCTGTATTGACCAAGGAGCAGCTAGGCAATCAGTTGGATGTGTACATGTTGAAAACTAAAGGACACATGGATGCCGAGTTGGATGCCTACATGGCACAGACAGATCCAGAAACCAATGATTGAAGCCTGCCTGCCTATCCTTCTCTGAGAGACTCTTATTAAGTCACCACATCTGTAAATAACCTTGAGATAACAGATGAGAAATCTGATTGATGCTAGAAGAACCTAGCACAATAGGCTATGGACTTACCTGCCACCAGTTTGTACATTTAGTGTGTTTCTTTTATTTTTTGATACTGTGTTATATGAAATCCTTTTATCCTTTGATTTAATTGGTCTTTGTTTTGTTTTGATTTTTTCCTCTCTCTTCACCCAGACTTATCTTTGAACATGAATGTGTTGACCTTGTGGGTACAATATTTTACCTACTTCTGCCTCCCATCTATTGTACACTGACATTCTCTGTGCCCCCACAAAAAACTCCCAGAAAGAGCCAGTTTTTCTCCTTGATGCCTTAGTTTCTCAGACAGAATTCTCTTGTACATCCTGTTTAAATAGCCTCTTAGAAGTGTTAAGGAAATCTGGAGTTGAAAAATATGTTTTGCTGCATTGTTAACAGTGTAGTAAGTTGGGAACATTGATGTTGCTACAGGGATACATAACAGGTTACACATGGTATCTGCTTTGATTAAAGTTGCTACCAGGTGCTTTGATACCACATAATTGGACACCAGCATGCTAGATTGGATACATGCACTTTCTACCTCCAAATGAGATTTTTCAGCTTGCCTCTTGGATTTGTATAATATTCAAAGGGATTGAACTGCCTTACACCTGCAATGGAGAGGAAGAAGTTATTTGGTTTGACTAGCACAACAGAGGGAAAGGAATGGGGGAGGAGGGGAGACCACTACTGGGAAGGATCAAGAACTACCCATACCAAAATGCAATTATCATGTTTGTCCCAGATCAATCTTGGGTTTTTCCATTTGTTGGCTTTATTTGATCCTCTTTCTCTTGAAGGTTTAAATTCAACCATATTCTGTCAACTCTTCCAGGTTCAGTGGAATCTTGTATTTCTGGTTCATTATACCAAATTGTTCTCTCAAATCCAAAAAGATAAAAGAAAAAGAAAAGGAACAAAGATGTGCATGTGGAATTAACGATTCACACAATGCCCCCATACAGCTTGCCCTGGGCACACTCATTCTGCTTCATCAAGCAGATTTCCTCTGCACCTGGCTTGAGAGGTCTCCTAACCCTTAGGAACTGCAAAAACAGAGAGGCCAGGCAGGGAAGCATGGCTTTGAACAAACCCAGGGAGTAAGGTCTCTTAAAATCATCCACATGGAGTTTGTGATGTGTTTGTGGACTTTTTCCTTATTCATGTCACTGTAATTACTGCCTAACTTTATTCATTTATGATAATCTGCTCCTCTAACAGTTGTGATTCAAATGCAGTATTTATCTTTAGCTGCTCTGCAGTACCTGTTCCTCTTTTGATGTGCTGTCAGCATCTATTTAGGACATCACTATGCCCAGGTACCCTGTCATCTGCACTTTACCAAGCTAGATTCTCAGCACCAACCTAAATATGCAAAGCATTTATCTGGGCATAGGACTGCTGATGGTAAAATGGGAATGTCTATCAGGGAAACAGATGAGCTCTGCTAATTAAGGGAATAAAAACTTGAGCCATAATAAGCTACTGTAACATAAATGAGCCTAAATTACATTGTCAGTACTATTTACAATTTTGCATGGCACAGCCTTGCAATTATGTCTATTCAATTACAGCATTCAGAGAATTTTTAAATAAAGATTTCTCACTGAGACAAAACATTCCATTTGGAAGCCTTTGTGGTACAATGGAATTCAAAACCAGCCATTAAAGAACACATCACTATAGAACCAGAAGAAAACTCTGGGCCAAGGGCCTAAAGTTTAGCAACTTTTTGAAAAAAAAAAAAGAAATATTTAAGGACTTAGGAATAAATCACAATGACTATGACCTCTCTTTATGGTTGTAGAAAAATTGAATTGCATTGCAAATATCATTGTGGTTTAGTCAACTTCTTTTCTAATGTTGCTAGGGATGGAAGCCTGGACTTCACACATGCCAGGTGAGGTTCTACCATTGAGCCATATCCCTGGCCTGGATCAACTTAGTTCTAATAAGAAAAGGAAATAAAACGTATACCAAAATTTGTAAAAAAAAAAAAAAAAAAATCCAAAAAATTTTCAAGTGTTGAAAATCCCTTCTAAACTTTAAAAACATAAAATCCATAAATATTTCCTGATTTATATTAAAGATAAAAGGACTCTTTTAAAACATGGTATAATATATATTCTTAAATATAATTGAAAATGTGTTCTTAAATCATCAGATATACAATGTTCAAATTCCCTTCCCTGTTGAGCCTTCTTTTTTAACCTCTAATCTATCTTTTGTAGATGACACTTTTCTTCTCTGGATAAGCAGGGGTGCTTGCCAATCGACTTTTTTTCTACCAAGCTAAGCAAATCCTGTGATTACATTCACCTTCACTGAAGTTTCTGCAGTTGCTCATTCCATCATAACCAAGGTTGGTTTTCTGTAGGAGTCAAACTAAATAACCTAATTACAGAGGAAAAACCAGGCTTATCTTGGTTTAAAAATTGAATTGTGTTAACAGCTTAGAGGAAAGTTGCTTTATTGGACAGAAAGAAATGAATTTAGCTTTTATAAGAATGAAGGTGAACATTAAAGCTTCTAGCTTCAGGAGCAGAGAAGAGAACCACAACTACTGGGGCCGGAAAATGGATATTAGCTTCTTCTTACCCCACAGCATGCCCCACAGTATGTCCAAGGCAGGGTAGACCTTCTGTTCTGGCTAGCTCCTAGCCCACTGACCATTAGGCCAAGCCAACTAATACCAACTTAGGATGCTTTCAATTGCATGTAGAAAAGAATAAAAAGATTTACATTCCAATAAAAAAAAATATCAAAGCTGTATTTGGACAATACCTGGCAGAATAACAGATAGAGGAATGTGTCAACCATTTCTATGATGTAAATTGGGGCAAACCTTCTCCATACTCTTTGGTATTTTTTATGAGGAAGAAAAGCATCCCATGGAGAAACCACATGCAGCATAGATGAAGCCATGGGACTTGCTTCCATGGGATTGTGTGGATGTTCAGGGATGCTGTGCCTCCAGTCACACATCAGAGCTCACATCAGCATAGCTAGGTGAGCCTGGCCAAGGTAAAATTTAAGGAGGAGGATAGGCTGTCATGTTATTCTCAGCAACTGTGTTTGTGTTTGTGGCAACAGATAATGGATCACCCATCAAGTGCCAGTAGAGGACCTTACAGGGAGCTCTTAGCAGCTGGAAATGGGTTGTCTTGAGATCTTGTTCACACTTACCAACTTTGGGTATAGTGAAATTGATGTTGCTTCTTTTTGTAAGTTACACAAGTGCATACCTGCTCTCCACAGGAGAGGTGGTCTAGCATCAGGTAATCATCTTGACTGGAAATGGAAAGTACTAGGCTTTGGTATTTTTAAATGTTCCCCAAATTCCCAATTGAATGTGTCTTTTATTTTCAAAGAAAAATTTTCTAGAAAACATCTTGCCACTTTTGCTTCTTGTGTCCAGTTTTTAGCAACGTATGTCAAAGTAATTTTATTTAAGAATAATTAAAAAAATTTATCTGCACCACATGTATAAACTGACAAAATTAAGTTTACAACAAAATGAGTCAGATCTGTTTTTTATTCCCAGAATGTTTTCATTCTGGTTGGTGGGACCAATGAAGAAGAGACCAACCTGAAGCATTGATGTTTGATTCAGAATATCATTATACTGAGGGCAGAAATGTGTCCCCAAACCAATGAGTGTCACATCTACCAAGGCACACCATGGGATTAGCTACAGGATAGCTGACACTGACATTAACAATCACAAGGAAAATGTATAGGAAAACTAAAATCAAAATGCATCTTCAGGTAACAATTTATTTCTATGACATTGGTAACAGAATATTTGGATGTTTTCAACACCCGTGGGATGTTCCTATAGATATTCTTGTTATGCCTTGGACTGGTCATTTTGGTGAAAATAGAAGACATATTTAAGAAGACACAGTTGTAAGTGTCACTCTGTTTCTAGCTTCAACTCCAGGATTAACTTGAACAATTAATTTTCCATTTTTGATGGAAATACCATAACCACTTTGGTTTGCCTCCACCCTGGAATTCCAGGAGTTTCTACATGGTGAACCTAGACGTCTCTAACATGACCCTCAGCCATCCCCACATCAGGGGATCCACACACTCCTGCAATCACTGCCTTTTTGGTCTGGTTTCAATCAGTGACTCTGTGGCTCTCCTCCCAGGAACAGAACAACAACCAATATGAAGAGACTTCTGCTCCAGACCAGGCTGCAGAAGACTGCTGGGTGGAGCCTCTGCCTTCTCTGGAGGAAAGCAGCTGTCTAGAAGCTGCTTTGTACGGTTTTGAGTGACAGAGCTGGGGTTGTCACTGTCAGGAGAGCTGGTCACTCTGTGTGATGGCAAGCCAGAGATCCCAGCAACACTGACGACTCCTCTTTGCTACCTCCTAAGATCCTCGAGCCAGAACCATCAGCTAAGTCACTCCCAGGTCCTTGATTCAAATAACCTATAAGCCAAGAAATGCCTGTTGCTTCCAGTCTCTAAGTTTTGGAATATTCTGTTATATCTTTGTAAGTAATAAATAATAAAGCAAAATGCTGGCTTGGAGCACATAGTCTGGGTTTTCTCTCCAGTGACATGTGATTTGTATGGAATAGAAGACTGACTAATATCAGCAGGAAAGGTTGTGCAAAGAAGCACATTCACAAATAAAAAGCTACACAGAAAAAAATAAGAATCTCTCTCATATATATATATATCAGATAGTCTTATATTTTTATAAATATGTGTACCTATATGTATATATATGTATGTATATATATTTATAAATTAAAGAAAAAACATAAATGGTATTTGCCTTGATCAATGGTAATTTTAGATACTTGAGAAATCACCTGACATAAATGATTAAAGAATAAATAGGAGGGAAGAATAGAGGGAAAAAAGACTCTTGAGAAAAAAAGGAAAAAGACAAAGAGGAGAGGAGAAGGGGAAAAAGGAAAGAAATAGACATACTAATTTTGAATAAAGATTTAGCAACTAACTATTCCTATGGATATGATCTTAAAACATGAGCATTAAATATTACAAGCCATCTAGAACCCTTTGAGAAAGCAGCTTTGATGTGATTTTTTTGTGATCACGTACATCCACCGAACAACTTTCTGCACTAAAGCATTCTTTCTGAGGTTAAGCAAAGGTGGCCTGAAGTGAAACACCTAGTCAAATGTCAATAACACATGCTAATGTGCTCTTCTCAAGCAGCCTAACAGATGTGCTCCAGAACACTGCAGAACATAGAAAAGCATGTTAATGTCAAATGCACTTCTGATGTATTATGTGATATGTTTAAATAAATTGATTTTGGAAATATAAGAATGGAAATAAAGCAACATCTCTAGCACTGTGTATAATATATACCTTTAAAATTATTATTGGTTCATAGTAATCCTGCACATTAATAAGATTCCCTGTGCTATTTCCACACAAGCTGTGAACATAGCCATCACCCCTCTATCCTTGACTTCTCCTACTCCAACCCTGCCAGGTCCTGGAAGTCCCTGTTAAATTCTGTCGGTCTACATGCTGTCCTCTGCCATTTCTACTACCTGTTCCATTCTGTACTTTGACAGGATTGACTTGTTTGTTTGCATAAATGATTGAGAACATTTGACATTTGTCTTTTTGTGCCTGGCTCATTTCTGCCAACAGTGCTGTCCAGTTCCATTCATGTTCCTGAAAACAAGAATATTACTCTTTTCATGGTTGAGTCCTATTCCATTGTATAAATACTCCCTGTTTCCTTTATCCACTGGCAATCACCTAGGCTTGACTAAATTCCTTGACACTATGAGTAGACTTTAGGTTTTTTCATTTACTTGTTTAAAACTTTATATATTCAAGAATTCATCCTCTCTTCTTTTCACTGAGAAAATGTGCACATTTAAAACTATTTCCCATGGGGCTATAGATGTCTGCTCACAGAGACAAAGAGACACAGTTGTTACAGCTGATTGGAAAATGAGTTGCACATTGACACATACTCATTGATAATAAATGTCATTGAAAGTTTAAAATATTCTGGCAACCAACAGGATCTTGAATAGAGCAACCTGTAACTTTGACCAGCAAATAAATGTCACAATGCATATCAGGGAAAAAAATCAAGAATTCAGTAACTTTGATGTAGTTGTATCTCTGTAGTATGCTGATTTTAAGTCCTTTGGGTATAGGCCAAGGAGTGGGATAGCTGGGTCAAATGGTGATTCCATTCCAAGCTTTCTGAGGAATCTCCATACTGCTTTCCAGAGTGGCTGCACTAATTTGCAACCCCACCAGCAATGTATGAGTGTACCTTTTTCCCCACATCCCTGCCAACACCTATTGTTGCTTGTGTTCTTGATAATCGCCATTCTAATTGGGGTGAGATGGAATCTTAGAATCAGCATACTATAGAGATACAGCCACATCAATGTTCATAGCTGCTCAATTCACAATAGCCAGATTGTGGAACCAACCTAGATGTCCTTCAATTGATGAACAGATAAAGAAACTGTGGTATATATATACGATGGAATATTACTCAGCCATAAAGAATGATAAACTTATGGCATTTGCAGGCAAATGGATGAAATTGGAGAATATCATGCTAAGTGAGATAAGCCAATCTCAAAAAAACCGAAGGACGAATGATCTCACTGATAAGTGGATGGTGGGGTGGGAGGGGACAATGTTAGGGTTAGGGTTAGGGTTAGGCAGGGGGCAAGAATGGAGGAAGTAAGAACTGTATTGAGGGAAAAGAGGGGTGGGAGGGGTGGTGGGAAGGGAAAAAATAACAGAATGAATCAAACAACATTACCCTGTGTAAATTTATGATTACACAAATGGTATGCCATTACTCCATGTACAAACAGAGAAACAACATATATCCCATTTGTTTACAATAAAATAATAATAACTTATGCAGACCTTATTAAGCCCATATGGTCTTGCTTTCTTAACTTTTTGATTATTCCCAGATCTTGTTGAAATTTTCCCTTATATAAAACTCTCTTTTTCTGTAGGGCATTACAAACTCAAGACTCCATGATGGAGGAAAAAGAACAAAGATGTTTAGGATATGCTTATATCAGTAATTTTCCCTTTAGATAATCAAAATTAATATTATGAATATTTATATTTAAAGACTCTTAGAAGGCTCTTTGTAAGAAAAATTTATTTTTAGTTATGAATTTCATAAATATATTTTTAAACAAAAATCTATGAAATATTTTACAAAGTGCTATAATATCCTATTTCATTTGAGAAAATTCTGCTTTTCCCCATATTTACACTCACCTACACAATAATTCATTGTAAATCTGTTTAAAATATTATCTAACAGAACATTTTGGTACTTTGGCCTTTTGGGTTTATTTCTGGATTTTATTGTTAATTGAGGACAGGGTTTAGCTCATTCTTGACCACCCAGGTTATAGAATTATGTCACAGATAGCTGGGTAGATTCCTAAAAATAAAAAAGATAACCATCTGTTCTGAATGATTTTAACTCCAAGAAAAATTATTTAATCTCTTAAAAAAGAAAAAAAGAATTCAGTAACTTTTCTTATTAGCTAGTTTCATGCTAATTATGGCCATCCAGATAAAAATAAATATATTAATCAGAGAATTGCAATAAGGAACAAAATGTTTAATATCCCTGGAGGAACATCAGTGTACCTTGGAATTTAGAGTGAACAAGTACCAAGAACAAATATTTAGATTGCTACTGATTACAAACAATAACAAAAATATGTAAATCAGTTACTATAAAAATTTAATAAAGAATGTTACAAGGAACTGCATTCAAATGTCATTCTGTTTCAGGTATTTGAAATATTAAAAGAAGATTAGGCATATGCATATATTATCTGAAAGTTTACACATTCAATTTGCTTCTCCTATTTTCACTGCCAAAACATCCACTTGCATAAAAATATTTACCCAGGGGTTAAAGGTCTCTGCTAGTAGAGACTTTGAGACCCAAAAGCTACATCTGATTGGAAAATGAGTTGAGTAACAACTTTACACAACTTAAAAAATGGTATGACAGCCTTTGAATGAAGAAAGCAATAGGGTCACAGGAAAGATGAGTGCATTTTGTTTTTTACCCAAATGACGATGCAAATAGTTGTGAGAGATCCTGCAAATAAAACAAGAATTGTCTGTTGAACTTTGAGAAAAATATATGTAAGAATGAACATCTTGGTGAAACTCAGAGATCACAAGCGACCTGGGCCTAAGGAAAAGCCTTAGACTCAGACTGCTGAACCTCTTTTCTAGCATGAAATCTTGACTTGAGTAACCCCAAACACAAACTATATCCTTTTGAATTCTATTTGAGATGTTTTTTCCTTAAATAAAGCAAATTGCTAGTACAAGTTTGAAGGGAGAGCATCAGTAATGGTAAAAATGGTAAGACATTTTTCTTACAGAAAGTAGCTAACAAGTGAAAACATCAGCCCCTCATTAATAGGTGCACAAGTGGAAAGTTCTAGAAGGACTCCTGGACACACAGGGTGCTGACAGTCATGCAGTTGGTTCTCAGGCATGGATCATGTAAGAAATTTATAGAGGGGTCTGTTTTAAAATATTCAGATTGCTCCATGGTTTGATGTATATTATTTCTCAAAGAGACAGTTTACCCTTCTGTCTGGGTGAAGGAATATATACTTACCAACCACAAAATCTCAGCTTTGGAAATATGCTGTCTTCCTATTCCTTCAGACATGTTTTCACTGAGAAAAATCAGCTTAAAAGAATAATAATCAATTATGTGAAGAGAGAGCCTACAGAATGGGAAAAAATATTTACTACATGCACCTCAGAGAGAGCATTAATCTGCATGATATATAAAGATCTCAAAAAACTTAACACCAAAAAAGCCAAATAACACAATAAATTGGCTAAGGAACTAACAGACACTTCACAAAAGAAGAAATGCAATCAATCAACAAATATAAGAAAAAATGTTCAAGGTCTTTAGCAATTAGAGAAATGCAAATTAAAATTAAGATTTCATCTCACCACAGAATGGCAATTATCAAGAATACAAATAATAAATGTTGGCAAGGATGTGGGGAAAGAGTACTCGTACATTGCTGGTGGGAATGCAAATTGGCGCAACAATTATGGAAAGCCGTATGGCGATTCCTTAGAAAACTTGGAATGGAACCATTTGACCCAGCTATTCCACTTATAGGTTTATACCCAAAGGACATAAAAATAGCATATTACAGAGACACAGCCACATCAATGTTTATAGAAGCTCAATTCACAATAGCTACACGATGGAACCAACCTAGATGCCCTTCAAGAGATAAATGGGTAAAAAAAATGTGATATATATATGTATATATATATATATTTATATAGATATAGATAGATATAGATATACACATACACACACTTGATGGATTATTACTGAGCCTTGAAGAAGACTGAAATGATGACATTTGCTGGTAAATGGATGGAGCTGTAGAATATCATGCTAAATGAAAATAAGTCAATCCCGAAAATCCAAAAACTGAATGTTTTTTCTGATATGCAGATGCTAATTTACAATGGGGCGGGGTTGAGCTAGGGAGAGTGGAGATACTTCAGACTCAGGGAGTGAAGGGAAGGGAGTGGGTACGGGATTGAGAAGGATAGTAGAATGGATCAGATATTAATACTCTACATATATAACTATATGACTGGTGGAATTATACATCATGTATAGCCAGAAAAATGAAAAATTATACTCCATTATATATCATGTATCAAAGTGTATTCCACTGTCATGTACAACTAATTAAAACAAATTAAAAAATTTAAAGAAAGAAGGTATCCATGATTTATAGATATCACAATGAAGAGCAGTAGATTCACTTTATCCTACAGATGTCCTAAGTAATATTGGTTAACTCGATTAAATAAAGATTATTTCAGAAAGGAGGAACCATTGCTGCTTTTGAAAAAGGAGACACGAAAAAGAAAGAGATATTAAGTGGGTTAAACTGAATAGACAGACAGTTTGTTGATTCAGAGTGAAGAATGAAGATGAACTTTTTATTTCTTAAGTTTTTTTTCTCATTTAACTGATGAATATGAGAGGTAGTGTAAAGCTAGATAGGCACATCATTTCAAAGTGAATTGAGAATCCCTCTTGTTTAGAAAAGCCTTTGCACTCTTAAAAATAGATTTTTTTAAAAGGTGTGGGTAACAGGTATATTGTAATTGCAATTAATTTTTCTTTATCTGCTCTTGAGCTCCTTTTTAGGGGAGGAGTACCAGGGATTAAACTCAGGGGTACTCAACCAATGAGCCACATCCCCAATTCTATTTTGTATTTCATTTAGAGACTGGGTCTCACAGAGTTACTTAGCACCTCACTTTTGCTGAGGCTGGCTTTGAACTCATGATTCTCCTTCCTCAGCCTCCCAAGCTGCTGCGATTTCAAGCTTGCATCCCTGCACCTGGCTCTTGGGCTTCTTCATATGTTTTCCCCCAACTTTCAAGTATAAAAAGCAACAAGTTTGTTGATTGAGAATTAATACTCTTTTTATTTGTTATAAAAGAGCAAAATGTATAATGTTTAAGCTGTTCAATTACTATCAAATATAGGAATAAATTTTAACACCATTTAACATAAAAGATTTTACTATTTTGTCCTGATTATAGAACCAAAGAATAAATCTGAAGTAATAATGTAATTATATTGATATCTTTAGATTCTATCTACATCTCGTTATATTAATCTACATATAATATATATGTTTGTATCTAATTTCTAGGTAATCTACATATTATGAGCAAATCGGCATTAATCATTAATCTGCACCTAATATATTATATCTAATCCATAGTTGATAGATACAAATCTGATAATCCTTCTTTAGTACTTCATCTATAACCTACAGATGGATATGCATAGAAAATTTATGTGTTCACATAAATTGAAATTAGCACAAATAAAAATTTCTACTTTTCTATATATTACTTTCTAAAGAAGTATTGCTTCACATAGAATATATTTTACACATAATTTAAAATATTTAAAATGCTCAAGATTGCTTTTCACTTTCAAAATTTTCTCTTTGCTATAGGGTATAGTTGAGGTTGATTAGAAAAAATAATTGTATGAATATTAACAGAATTCTTACATTCTACAGATTTTATTTTAGCATTGTTTATTGCTATGTTAAAAAACCCTTAAATCAGTGGCTCAAAAGAACAATGTCCATTTCCCCCATTTCATTTCACTTGAGTGGGGCTGGAGGGACTTGGTCATCTCTGCTCCTCTGGGCCTTGAACAGGCAGTGGAAGACTAAGGAGTGTCCCTGGGGCTTCCTGATATACATGCCAGGAGATGCCAATATCACCCTCATCACCCTCATCTTGGCTGTGTCTTTCCAAGTGGCCCCTGAACTTCTGGAGAGTGTGATAACTGGATTCCAAAGCAGGAGGATCACAGATAACCAGGCAGAGGTTGAATTGCCTTCTCCAGGCTAAAATTGTGAATTCTCCAACTTAACTTCTAATGCATTCCATACTTCAGGACAGTCACAAAAGCTCACTTGACTCCAGAGGGAGAGATAGAAACAAAACAAACAATAACTCCAAGCTTTGGGAAGAGCATATTGTGGCCATTCTTGGAAAACACAGTCTTCCATATTGATTATAGCTGTTATTTCCAGAGTTAATTTTTATCACATAAATCACAGAAGTGGTACAGTGGACACTGATACTGGAAGTGTGCAGCAGACATTACTTTTTTCAGGTCAGGAGTGAAGAGGAAGAGTGGTGGTCTTCACTGCAACCTAGATCCACTTTTCAATTAGGGAAAGGCCACTGAATTCCTGTTCTGACTGCCCTGGAGTGGTGCCCCTCATTCCCTCAAGGACATTTTTGCTGACTTAACTAATAAACATACTGAACTAAGGAAAGGACCACATTTGTTGTTTGTGACTGCCCCTGACTGAACATCTAATTATGCATAAACCTACTTTCTCAGCTCTGGGGAATGGAAGAGACCTGGGCAGCAGGGGCAGAGGTTCAGAGGCCTGTGATAGGGTCACATCTCTCTCCCATGCACCTCTGTGTCCTGAATTCCAAGCATGTGAACACTTGAGTTCAACTTCCATGGTGGTGGGGCTGCAGGACAGGAGGGAGTCTCACCTCTGGCTCCCAAGTCACAGGGGGCATGACCCTTAATATTAGCCATGCATGGTTTAATGTGTTTTCTGAAGCTTTGTCATCCAGGCCTTGATGGGCAGAAAGAGACCACCCTTCCCAGAGCTGGCTAATTCTTAGAGCAAGCAGAGAATTGCAAGTCTTTCTTTTACACCTGCACTAGCTAATCAGCTCAATGCCTCCACCACATCCTCTCCAGGGGTCTTTTGCCCTAGGTCACTCTGCCAGTCCTACACCAATGAGCCTACTGAAATCATCAAACCAGTTGACCAACCTGCTTCCCCTATCTCCCTTCTTGCTTCTCCCCAAAAAAATAAATAAATAAAATAAAAACTCTATTCTAAAGCACTCTTTAAATAGAAACCTCAAGTCAGCAGAAATAGTCTAGTGTGTCAATAAACTCATTATAATAGAAAAAAAAAAAGATTTAGTGAGGTCTGGGCATATAACTCAGTGTAATTGTAGTCAGGATGATCAGTGTTTTTTCCTTTGCCTTTGACCCTGGGTTGGAATTTCAGGTGTGACATATTAATTTATTCTCAATAGATCTGCTGCCAAAGTTGCAAAGCAGGTAGGTATCAACCTAAAGGACACCAGTTAGACACTTTTTTAATTTGTTGTTAATTAACCTTTACTTATTTATTTGTATGCAGTGCTGAAAATTGAGCCCAGGGCCTCACACATGCTAGCAAGTGCTCTGCCACTGAACCAAAACCCTAGCCCCAGTTAGACAACTTTTTTTGTTTTTAATTTTTTAATTGGCGATAGGCTTTTATCTTATTTATTTATATGTGTTGCTGAGAATTGAACCCAGTGCCTTGCACATGCTAGGCAAGTGCTCTACCACCAATCCACAACCCCAGCCCCAGCCCAATTCTTTTACTTATTTTTATGGAACTGGGCAATGAACCCAGGGGCACTCTATCACTGAGCAACATCCCCAGTCCTTTCTTTTTATATTTATTTTGAGACAAGGACTCAATAAGTTGCTGAGGCTAGCCTTGCATTTGCAATCCTCCTGCCTCATCCCCCCAAGGGTCTGGGATTACAGGCATGTACCACCACCCTTGGATAATGTTAACCTTTTAAATAATAGAAGTGCTATCCTTTTAAAACAATCACCAGAGCACACCCTCTGTTAAAAACCCTCAAAGGGCTTCTCCTTTGGCTTAAATTTCAGTCAGAGTCCTTTGAGCCCAATTTCTCAGACCTGACCTCTGTACCCTCCCCAGCTTTACCTCCTTCCAATCACCTCCTCCTACTTGGCTACAGGTACATGACATCCAGTATACCTGGTCTCTGTCCACTGGCCATCTGTGCACCAGCTGGTCCCTCAGTGGACTGCACTCACCTGCTCCCATCCTTCAAGTGTGCTCAGATACCATGTTCTCCAGGAAGCCCGGCCACGACTCAGCTAACAGTGGCAGGAACCTCCCCACCACCCACATCCCATCCTGCTCTACGTTAAGTGTGCAATTGTCATGCCTTGATGATCTCTATCACTGTTTTATATGTATTTTGTAAGTTTTCCCCCCTTCCCATCCCACTATGGTATCAAACTTCAGACTGGGGGAGGGAAGCCTGAGGGCCTGCTGGAGAAGTGTATGTGTACCAGCAAGCAGGGCACCCAGCCATTCCTCTGACAAGCTGGAACTGGTACCCAGGCACTGCATGACTTCTCGGTAGTCCTTCCCCTGCTGGCTGCTGACCACAGCTTCAGCAGCTTTCTGAATGTGCCCCTGTCCAGGTATCCCAGAAAATGGGCCATTGCTGCCACCTCTGGAGGGAACTGGGGCCCCAGAAAACTGATCTGGCCACTGTGACTGTCAGCAGGATGATGCAGGTACTGGAGTCGCAGCCCCTAAGGCAGACCCCCCTGCTTCCTCCTCTTTGATTTGCCAGAGGGGAGGTCCCAGCTGAAGCTGCCTGAAAGGAAGCAGGAGAGAAGGCCAGTGATTCCTACATCCTCAGGACCTTAAGGATCATGTAGGCCCCACTGACAGTTTAAACTACCAATGATATTAGGTGTGATAGGGCTAGGGAAATGACCCTGTGAGACCCACATGAGGCCTGATAAGAAGTGAGGTTGTTCTGAGGAAGTGACATCTGAGATGAGCAGAACTGGCAGTCAAGTGGGGGAAGGGAAGAGGATCAAGAAAAAAAATGGAGAGCACATGTGACCTTAGCCCTCTAAGATTGAACTAGGTAGGAGAAATATTCGCGAGGCACAAGGCACGGCAGTTGGGATTCCTCACTACTCAACCCACAATACTGAGAATATCCCTGCAGGAGTTAATTATTTTCACGTCACAAAGGAAATCCAGCCTACAACTGCAGTTGCCCAAGCCAAGTCCTAGAGTCTAAACCTGTGCACTCAGCAGCGCCGCGTTAGCACAGGAACTACACGCAGCCTCCCTTGCAGGAGAGCCAGGCAGAAGCACGTGCACCACGTAAAGAGGGTTGTGGCACTACCTGAAAAAACTGTGGCGACACTCTCGTCATTGGCGACGTGCACACACATCTGCCCCAGGGAAAGAAAGTGCAGGATCCAACTCAAAAAGCCAGGCAGAGGCAGAATGGCGCTCGCCACTCTCTTGCCAGTATCCAGAGGCCCCTCGGCTCGGAAGGGTCGCCGTTGCCCAGGCCCAGTTCCCCTCTTCAGCCCACAAGGCTTTTTCACACCCTGTATGCATTCCAGGGCCGCGCTCCAATCAGTCTGCCTGGTACTCCAAACTCATACCTCTGTCACCGTGTCAAGGCGCTGGGTCCTGGCGAGCGGTTCCACAGTGGGGAGGCCACTCTCATGACAACCCCTTGCCTGGACTGCGACCCAGACCCCGTGCCCCCACACCCCCGCACCTGGAGCTGTCCGCAGTTCCAAACCAGCTAGGCAACTTTTGATGAGGTTCTAACTTAAAGAAATGACCTTGCAGACCAGAATAGGAGGAAGAAATGCCAAAGGCAATAATGACCTCCATTCCTCCACTATCTAGAGAGGAAGGCCCAGAGAATCTATTTACCAGAACCCACAAGCATATGATACAGCTTCAAGCAGCTAAGGCATCCCCAGCACTGAAAAAAAAATAAAAATAAAAAAGAAGCTAAAGTAGATGTCTCTGAATTTCCAGGAAAGAATTATTCACAAATGTGATCAATCCACTGACCTAAAAATGCTTATTCTACTAAAAGGGAAAAAAAAAAAAAATATATATATATATATATATATGTTTCAAAGAACTCTCATTGGGGAGCATAAAGCATAATAAACTGGAGAAAATAAATTAAGGTATTGTCAGTCACAATAACAGAATTCAGACACGTCTTCCTGTGTGATCCACTGGAGATAATTTGGTTCCTGGAAGATATGATAAATCCAGGCTGGTCTCTGAATTCCAGGATGAACATGAACACATTTCTTTAGAAATCTCATCTCCACAATTACATCAGGAAATGACTCTTACTTCACCTGTCAGCTAGAAAATTATAGGTTTCAAAAGAGTTCTTATTTTTGCAATTATTTACAACAAACACGTGGGAACTTTAGTTTGTTCCTTATTTCACCAAGTTATAGTTGAGTTAAAATTGTGTTAATCATAAGCATTAATAATGTAGAACACACAGAATGGAAGAGGGAATGCTTATTAGTTATTTTCTGGGATAATTTCTAGAAGTAGAATTTCTGAGTTGAACATTTCGTGCAGTCTTTAAGGTGCTGGACACATTTGGACATTTTGTTTAATGGAGGGTGTGTCCACTGCCATCAAGGTAGGTGTCCCATACCCACACATTCTCAGGCAGCTGCCTCTCTCCATGCTGGCTGCCCTCTTCGTTGCACATTAGCAAGAGTGTAACCCCACAGGTTCCAAACCCAAATGGTGGCCTCCAAAGTTTCCATGAGGAGATCCATGCATAGGAACTGGTTCAAAGTCCAATTTCAGCTGTGGTCCAGGACACTAGAGTTCCTTCCAGAGCATGAAAGAACCAACGACAAGCCCATCCTGCTGGAGAGCCTGAGAAGGGGAAAGTGAACACCATTATCTCCAGCTGCAGCAGAGTTCTTGCTTTCTTGCCCATGACCAGACCTGTGTAACAGGAAGCCAAGAGCAATGACAAGAGGGTGATTCATTTTTCATCATGAGAAATTTTGTTTTGAAGGAGTACTTTAAAAATAAATTAAACATAGACTGTTTTGATATCACAATCTTGCCTAGAAAAAAATTAAGAAGAAATAAAGCAAAAGTTCAAAATGGCAGGTGATACAGAGAAACAGTCCACTCCAGCTCTGGAGTCTACCACCTCTACAATCTTCTCATTGCAGCAGACCATGTGGGTAGAGATTCACCCATGTCATCCTTGCCCACGTAGTGAATGTGCCTTTTGAGCACACTTGTCTCACAACCATTCAGAGAATCACCTCCACTCAGCAGCTCCTCCTCCTCCTATCTTCCTCTGCCTTTGTCCACACCTACAGAGGCCCTGGCCTTTGTTTGCACTTTACATTAATGAGTTTGCAGAGTGAGCATGCGCTTTCATGGTTCTGGCTTTTCCTCACTCATCATTGTTTCTATTAATTGCTAATTTTATTCATTATTTTATGTGTAATTTTAGATTTTGCATTCTCTTTATTGGATAGTTTATTATTATATATTATGAATGTGTGCATGTGTGTGTGTGTGTGTGTGTGTGTGTGTGTAACACAGCTTAGTTTATTCAACCCCTGGATATTTGAGTTTTTTCTAACTGTTACAACTACTGCTGCTTTAAACATTGTATTACATGGATTTTGGGAAAAGTACACACAGAATTCATTTGGGTATATTTAGAGGTGGTGTTGGTGAATCACAGCACATATCTATGTTTACTTTGGATCAATAATAGCTTTGATTGATAGTACTAAACAATTTTACGAGGTGATTGCATCAATTCCAATTCTTGTCTGAATTATATTTTTAATCATTTGTAATATGTAACATTACCAATCATTTTCTTGCTAAGTTTATTGCCTATTAGATTTAGTACATTGTGTTAGGTACATGAATGCTGAATGTCTTCATGCTCTGTTCATCTGGAGCCAAGTTACCTGGTTTCACATCTGGGTTCTCTGGTTTAATAGTTGTATGACACTGGACAAATCTTGAATCTCTGTGCCCCAGTTTTCCCCTCTGAAACTGAGATGACAGCATCTCTCATCTCTCAGGTTGACTGTGGCAGTGGGGTGGATGTGTGGTGTTCTTGGAGCACAGCCTGCATCCTGCAGTGGCTTGAAGCAGTTTGCTTCTACTGTTTCATTCAAGAGGAGTCTGAATACAATTCTTCTAATCAACAAAGGCAATTAATTTTTTATGGTAGAAAAAAATGTGAAATTAACACCCTTAAACATTTTTTATAATGCTCTTTTAAAATATTTTACATAGGTCAAGAGGAAATGCAGTGTTGGAAAGACTCTGAGATGAGTCAAGCGCTTCATTGCCAAGTCATCTCCATTGCTACCCCGGGGAACTATGGATGCCTCTTCCCTCTTGAGGTCCCCGGATTTCATACCATGTGAAAACAATGGTGTGCCCCCAGATGGGGTGGACTGGGATGATGCTTATCCACATCCTCTTTGGATGGAGGATTCAGCAGTACTTCTGCCTATCATTTTGTCCATGTAGAAAGTACATGGACAAAATGTAGGCAGGTACATTAGTGCCTGACCAAAACCTGTCCTCTCTTCTTGCCCTCATCCCCAAGAAGGAAACCCCTGGCTCTTAGAGATCACACACAACTGGTTTAAGCTTTATTCCCTTCACTGTGACAGCGACTGGTCCAGCGGGGCTTGCAGCCATAGGTTGAGGTCAACGACAGCTTCCAGCTCATCTCTGTGCTCATCTGAAGAGAGGACTTCATGAGGAGAGAATCTCACCTTTGCCCTTCCATATTTTTGGAATCCATGTATAGACACCATGCATGTGTGGGCAATATGGAAGGACAGGCCTGAAGACCAAAGCCAGGGCTCTAAAGATGATGGGCATGAAGAGAAAGACTTACCTTTCAGTTGCATGTTGATCCAACCTCAAGAGCTCCCTCTTCTGGGTTTTTTGTGGGACTTGAATAATTGCCCTGTGATTTAACTCACAGTTGGCAGGACTTTTTTAATTACTTGCAACTGTCCTTCTACTAAGTGAGGAGATCCAATAGTCAGAGTAAAGGAAAATGAGGGAGGGGACAGAGAGCTCTGCTACACCTCAGGGGTTCTGCACAAACTTTCCCTATGCCCATGGCAGACCCCATACACTTCTTCACCCAAGCCTTGTGCCTGGATTAGCTCTAATCATTTCCAACTCCATGTAGACCTTCTCCCCTCAGGCACATCTCCTCTGACTCTCAGGCTGAGTTGGTGTATTCTTCTGGTGCATTCACTGCAAGGTTCAAGGAGAAGTTCTCCCCTCTCCATGCATGGACCAGAACCCCCAGGTGCACAGAATGTGACCTGTCAACTACTCTGTCCCTTGAGGATGGAGAGCTGTTTATTTCTGTGTTCTCAGCCTTTGGCTCCTTAACACAGTGACTGGCAGAGTAAGGACTTGATAAATGAATACCAAATGAGCCTTATGTTGTACTCTCTGCAAAGCTTCCTGCTTTCTCTCTCAATTCCAATGTCTGGTGATGTCCTGGGCAGAAGTGTGTGTGATAGAAGGAAATTTGCCTTTCCTTCTTTATTTGGTACCAGAGATGCAACCAAGTGGAGCAACATCCTCAATCCTTTTTATTTTTATTTTGAGACAGGGTCAGGTCTCACCAAATTGCTGAAGCTGGCCTTGACCTTGTATCCTCCTGCCTCAGCATCCCTCTTTGCTGAGATGACAGGTGTGTGCCACCATGCCCGGCCCTTCTTATTCTTGATTTGTCCATGTGAACTTGGTTGAGACACCCACCTCCATATGCTGCCTTATACCATTTCCATGCGAGGAAATCACACCTTCCCACTGTTCCCTGGAAGTGGCTCTCGCACCTCTTGGCCTTCCTTCTCAGTTCCCTACTTAACAAACTGGAATGGTGCTGCTCTTCTCCCATGATGCTGGTTCCTGGAAAACCCAGTGAACCAGGCTAGGACATGGTGCTTTACAGGCTGTCTTGGGCTCACTTTACAGTCCAGTCTTCTCACTTTGGGGCCAGGACACCAAAGTCATTCAAATCCAATTGAGATCTACCCAGGAAAAGTACTATCTTTTCTGCCTTACAGAGCTTGAACTTCTCTCTTTCTTTGGAGAAAGTCAAAGCAGTTAGGAACAAGGTGCATTTTTAAGATTTCAATCATGACAAAGGGAGTCCAAGATTGTACCAGTCTTGTATCGACTACTGGAAAGAAAGATGGGAGAAGAAGCACATCTGCAGGGCACAGGCAGCAGGCAACCTGATCAGTACTCTACTCTGGCAGCCCTTCATCTCCTAGTGAATTATTGATATCTTGATCTGCTTTTCAAGCTCATTTCAAATATTGGTTTAATTTCCTTGATTATGAGAACATAAAGCATCTCTCTCTGGGATACCCTAATAATTAGCTTGGAAGTCCTGGGTGTTTGTTTATGGGTCACCATTGGCAGTTAGATGCATCATCTTAAATATTTATGAAAATATTAATAAATAAGTATCTCTTTACAATTGGTATTAGATGGTAAGGCCAGAGTTATGGCATGAATTTTCCTTTGGCACAAACCACCATAGAGAAAAAAAAATTATTTTCTGTTAAATCCCTAGAATAAGAAGAACAATTTAGGAGAATAAAACTAGTTGCTCTCTGGACCACAGACTTCCTTTATGTGAATATTTTCCTGCTGACATTTCTAAATAATCATTACTGCAGCAATTATAGTGTCTCCCATCTCACTTTCTTCCTCCTTGTGTATTCTTAGGGTTCCAAATTTGAGAATAGTCTGTTTCTGAGCGGTTGATTCCTATATCAGCCCCATGACACGCCCCACTCTGCCAGAGGTTAGATAAAGTACAGGACAGGTAAATGAAGTTCAGAAAAAAAACAATGTAAACATTTTTAGTGTAAGTATGGCTCAGATATTTTGTGGGATATACTTGTGCTAAAAAGTTACTAATTGCCTCACATTTGGGAGAATCCACTGAGAGAGTTCACCTGGACTTTTTAGAGGAAGAAAAAGTTAGCAAGGGATTGGATGAGCACTACATATTGGACGGTTGAGGGGTTCCATCCATCTCTGCTCACTGCCTAATTGATACCAGTGGGAAACATAGAAATGAGGAATGAAGCCTCAACTTGTTGTGTGCATCTTTGCTGTTTTTCCCCATGTTTTTCTATCTCAAAACCATTCATTTACTGAAACAGATGACAGCCAGAGGCAATATTTACAGCAAATGTAGATAATTGCTTTAGCATGCAGAGTTATATCTCTCTCCCTCCTGCCTAGAAGGTCAGCCTTGTTTGTGACCCAAAGCAAGTAATGTCTGAAATTTATATATTGTTCTTTTAGCAGAACTATTAAAAGTGTGGACTTCCTCTTCATCCCGAGAGCTACTTCTTCCCATTTTCTTACATTGCTGAATTTTATCATGAGTCATACAGGTATTGTGGCTCATTTGCTGTCCTTGAATATGAAAATTATTCTCATTTGAAGCACCTGTTGTGTCAATTGATCTGATGCTCCCACATTGCCATCTGCAGATACCCTGCCTGTTATTAGAGTCACTCTTCAGAAAAATTTTCATCCATTTTATGAAATGCTTCATCTTTTGCAAGATGTGCAACTGCACTTTGCAATCCATTGACATAAACTTTGCATGGTACTCTCAGACACTGAGGTCACATGGCACCTGGGAGGAAGAATCCACCAGCAGAGGCATCACTACACGGTGGGGTGGTGACCCAATGTTAAGCATGTGGGGGAGTGTTTGAACAGGGATACATGTACAAGCAATGAGTTGATTTGGCAGTTGTCTTCTTATCATGACAATGTTTGCTGTTCTACACTGCTCTGTGCAATGTGGGATCAGAGAACAATTTCTTGATTCTGAGACTCTGCTGTCATTTGAATGCAATTCTTGTGTTGGAAATGTAATTCTCAAATTCACATATTGATGGTAATTGGGAGTGGGGCCCTTGGGAGGCAATGGAGATTGGATATGGTCATGAGGTTTCTGTCCATAAAAACAGGTATTTCTTGACTGACACTCCAGACACTGAAGTCCTCAAACATGTTTTGTTGGTTCACATAAATTAGTTAGTTCAGACTTGCTGGAGTAGTGCTAATGTTCTACTTAAAGATCCTTTCTTTGTATTTGACCTACTGATTAAAAAGTTTCTCCACATTTCATCTTATTGGACATTCAAATCAATAATTTTGTCTTCAGTTTGTATATACAGCAACTGAGGGTGAAAGAAGTGAAATGATTGGCTCCAGGTCAACAAAGGAATCAATTTGTGGTGAATGAACTTGAGGGTACTAACTTTCGAAGTGGTCATTCAACTCTGAAATTTTTTATATTATAAATGGGTTATTTTGCTTCTAGATATAACCTACTTATTGTGTTAAGAGTTGGATCAGAAATTCTCATGGAATGAGGTTCCCATGTGGCTTTTGTTTTATCTCAGTGCTTTTTAACTATTAGACATTATTCTTATGAATATTACCCAATTTTTGACATTAGCATTACTCTAGCAAGTCTGAACTAAACAATTTATTTGAACCAACAAAACACGTTTGAGGACTTCAGTGTCTGGAGTGTCAGTCAAAAAATACCTGTTTTTATGGACAGAAACCTCATGACCATATCCAATCCCAATTGCCTTCCAACAGCCCCTCTCCCAACTATCATCAATATGTGAATTTGAGAATTACATTTTCAACACAAGAATTGCATTCAAATGACAGCAGAGTCTCAGAATTTCAAGTGTCTGTGGGCATCAGCCTCCCTTCCCATGGCATTAATAGAAAAATTGAATGTAATGGGGCTTCTCATTCCCAAGCTCCCTTGCAACTGGGGGGAATACAGGATGAAGTTCTGTCCAATGGGACAGAGAGGAGTGTGTGTGATTTCCAAGTCATGCCCTTAGAGCAAAAGGGATTTTCTTTTTTTATTTAATTGCTTTCATTATTGCATTATAATTATACACGATAGTGGAATTCATTGTGGTCTATTCATACATATACATAATTTGATCAATCTCATTCCCCACCCCTGGCCCCTCCTCTATTCCACTTTCCTGCTCTTCTGCTCTACTTATCACCTGTTATTATTATTTTTTAATTAATGCATTATATTTATACATATGTATACATATATGTATGTAAGTGTGATTTACTGTGGCATATTCACACATGGACCTAACATCATTTGGTAGATTTAATTCCCCATTACTTCCCCATGCCCTCCCCTCCTTTGTCATTCTTGATGTCCTTCTGCTGGGACCCTCTGCATTTACAAACACATCAGTACAACCACACTCTCTTGCACATACACACACTCACGCACACACACACACACACACATACATATACACCTTTCCACACATATATACATTCATCCTCATGGGTGTATAACACACATGAGATGAACATACACAGGTAGAAGCCACTCAATCATTACCTTGCTCTGACAGAAGACAACATCATCCCAGCCCCCAAATTAATGCCTGTGCCCACTCACTTGCCACATGCATAGCCCATTTGGAGCACACACATGGCACACCCATTTGTCAGCAGTGCAGGAAACACACACACCCTGAGGTCCTTTCTGAACGTAAACAAATGCTCGCTCATCTGTTTTCATCTATGGAGCATCTGAGCTGCCTGTAATTTGATGCACGGCAGCTGTCAGATGCCCTGGGTGCCAGAGGATGGAGCATCAGATATGAGGGAGCTGGGGAGGGTTGCTGAAAGAGAGAAGAGGGAAATCATACCTGAAGGATGACCAGAAATCCACTATGGACAGCTTTAAAGACCATTCATGCATTCACACATTCTGCTTTAATCAATAGGTTTGAGCTGGAATCTGTGGGGCACATGGCACTGCTGGGGCCTGAACTTCCATACACAGCCAGGCCAGCATGACTGCCCACCAGCATAACCTGGACCTCCAGCCTCTCCATGCCCTAGAAAGGAAAGGGTTGATGTGGAGCATGGCAGGTGGGGCCTGGGCAGTTTCTCCAGGACCTGCTCCAGAGTCACAGTCTGTGTCCATTGTGATTGGTCCATAAATTCAGGCAAAGTCACACCAGCCTCTCATGTGCATTCCAGGACTGTGACCTGGGCTTTGGGTTCTGTACTGAAAATGACGTTCTTTCTACCTCTCAACAATGTGTGTGGCAGAATTCCTGCAGATGCCACCTGCCAGCTGTGAGAATCATGGGTGTCTCCAGAGCCCAAGCTGGGGTCCATCTGTATGGGAGGCATAAGGACTACCCTGCAGAAATCAGCCTCTCCTCATCCCAGAAGATATGGAGCTGGACATTTTGTAATTCCCATCCAAGTAAGTGGGGCTTTCCAGAGACAGCCTTAGAACCATGGTCCCTGCTGCCCCCCGTGGAGTCCATACCCTCCTTTCCAGGACCAGAGCCAGTGCTTCTCCTCGAGAGGCCTACCTGGCTGCACACAGCACTGTGCTTTGATGTCTGCATCAGCCAAGGTCTGCCAGTTCTTAGGAGCTGCGTGCAAAAGAGAGGAAGAAATCAGAGAGAGGACAAAAGAACATGCTGTCTTTGAGAGACAGAGAGCCAGGATGCATATCTGTGTCTAGGTGTGCAAACCATCTGCATGCAGCTGTGTGGTATAACTCAGACTGGAGTAGAAACAAGTGGGGACCCATGTAGTCTGCATGTCCATCAGGGAAAGCAGCAGATAAACAACACTTCACCACATGGTGAACTGCTGTCTTCCAGGGAAACAGTGAGGCAGCTCCAGGTGTGCAGAGAATACATGACCTCCAACAGGAGAAGAGAAGGTAGCAAGTCGTACACAGGTGTGCGCCCAATGTGCCATTTGAACAAGGCTCATGCCCATTCCTCATTGATTTATTGATCATATCAAGGTTGGGGGGACATGATTAAACCCCTAACACAGGTGAGGCCAGAGTTGCAGCTAAATACCCTGAACTGCTCAGAACAGCTGTGCAGAGACTTGAGCTGATGTTGGGGAATACTGTGAGAGAGCCTGGGGTCCTGGGGTGCAGATCACCTAAAGCAGAGTAGTAGCCCACCTGCGGGGCCTGCAGTCCAATGGAAAAGAACACCTTTGTTTTAATGAGTTTTGAAACAATTCTCTTGTTTTTAATGCTGCATAATCCAGCCCACTGTGACAGGTACAAGTCACTTGATTGGATTTGGAGCCATCCCAACCCCAAGCAGGATGCAATGTTATGATCATTTGGTGACATCTGCAATGGAGCAGCAAGGGAGAGTGACCCACTTCTCCTTGGGTTCTCTGGCTTTGTCCTAGTCCTCCAACTCAGAAAGGTGCTTACCCAAAGTCACAAACTCCCCAACTGGCACTTAGCAAGGAGCATGGCACATAAAGATGTTCTGTGTGTCTTGGCTGGGAACTGAGCTGCCAGTAGCATCATACACAAGATTCTCAGTTATCACATGTGCAGGGATTGTCCTGCTCCAAAAATATGTTAAATTCTCCAAGAATAAGTGAGGCAGCTTGGTGACTGGGCATCTTAAATACTTTTATATCAGGGGTGGGAAGATTAACAGAGAGTTACAGTCATCGGTAAAGAGGCAACTGTCAGCTGGGTGCACTGGTGCACACCTGCAATCCCAGTACCTCAGAGATTGAGACAGGAGATTTGCAAGTTCAAAGCCAGACTCAGCAAGAGTGAGTCACTAAGCAACTTAGAGAGACCCCGTCTCTAAATAAAATACCAAATAGGACTGGTGGTGTGGTACACTGGCTGAGTGTCCCTGAGTTCAATCCCCAGTATTCACTCACTCCCTCCCCAAAAAAAGGTAACTGTCACTCATGTAAGAAAGGGGATGGCCTGAGAGTCAGTCTCCACCTAGTTTTTTATATAATTACCATGTGATCCTGCCTGAGCTTTTCATTCCATTAGCATTTCTTGTGTTGATTTGGGGAGATTATGCCTGGGTCATGTGTTATCAGGAAGGGCATTTTTCTCTTTCTCAGTTCCCCTCAGGGTCTAGATGCAAACAGCACTGATTTTATTTTATTAATGATCATACTGCTGAAGGCCTTGACTTCAAGTGTGAGGAGGTTTGTACCTAGTATGGTAGATGTCTTGGTTTAGATAGGCAGTATCCCCTGAAAGCTCATGTGTGAGATGATGCAGAAGGGTTCAGAGGTGAAAGGATTAGATCATGAGAGCTGTAACCTAATCAGTGTGTCAATCTGTTTGGTGGGTTTGTAACTTCAATGGATTAATGGGTGGTGATTATAAGTAAGCAGGATGAAACTGGAGGAAGCAGGTCTTTGGGATGTGCCTTCCAGTTTATATGTTGTCCCTGGCCAGTGAAGCATTCTCTCTCTCTCTCTCTCTCTCTCTCTCTCTCTCTCTCTCTCTCTCTCTCTCTCTCTCTCTCTCTCTCTCTCTCTCCTCTCTCTTGGTTGCCATGAGCTGAACAGCATTCCTCCACACTTCCACCATGATGTTGTGCCTCACCTCAAGCTCAGAGTGATGGAGTCATTCAGTCATGGACTGAACCTCTGAAGCTGTGAGCAGAAATAAGCTTTTCCTCGTCTAGATTTTTTGGGGGTATTTTGGTGACAGTGATGGAAAGCCAGCTAACACAGTGAATAAGAGAGCCACCAGGACACATGGGTGCTGGAGTGATCAGGTGAGCCTCATGCTTGAGAGATCAGGCATCAGTCAGTTTTTGACAAGACAGATGATCAGAGGCAGGTCTAGGAAGAGGCAGTTCCAGAGACACACCTGAGGAGAGGAATGGATGAAGCTGCAGCTTGGGCAGGATGCTGGAAGAGAAGGGAGCAAGTGAGGAAGCCCAGGTCTGCCTCTGGACTGTGCTTGCCTCTCTGCCAGCTGCACTGTTTGGCTAGGCAAAATGGGAAGGAATTGGGAGCAGTTGAAACCAGTCCTGGCTCTCCCAGTCCCTTGGTCAGATGCCTCAGGGTTCCCTTGTGTGAGCACTGCCCATGACCTCACTCTGGCCAATGGGCCCTGGGAAATGTTCTTATTCCTAGTCAAAGTACTAGCATAAAGAAGCTTCTCCAAGAACAGCCCCTTTTCCCTATCTTTGGGCAAAGATGTGGTAGAAAGTGCCTGGTGTCATCCTTCCAGGACTTCTTCTAAATTCCTTGGCATATTCGGAACTACTTACTTCATTGGGAATGTGGTTCCTTGTAGCCCAAATATCCAAACCAACATGGCAGTGCCAGAGACAACTGGACTGTCTGAGTTGGTGACACCCCTAGCCATGGAAAACCCAAAGAGGAATGAGAAGCTGGGGGAGGAGCTCTACTGGGGGCCAGTAAGGAAAAAGTATATTTTCTTAAAATCTTCCTTTGATATGACAATGTCAAGGTCTGGAGCTTGGGACAGAGGCAAGATCCTGCAAGTCAGCAGGTTGAGCCTTACTGGAGGCTGTGGATGTCAGTGGAGAGGAATCCAGCAAGTGGTCAGAGATCCTGGGTGAACAGAGACTAATTCTTCACATTTTCAGATATTGCTGTTAGGTCATGTGCTCAGGGACTGGCTAGGTTTCTGCACTTCCTAGTCCTGCCTCAAAAATAAATCCACATTTCTTCTACCTATGCAACCACCACCCACTTCTCACTGGAAATTTTTCTTCCCCTCTTCTGTGCCTTCATTTCCTTTTTTTTCCCCCTTTACATTTTTTCAATGTTTCAAATGCAGCTGTCACCACACTTTCTGGGAATCTGTGCATCAGCAGAGTGGCCTTCAGGTGGGATGGAGCCTGTGGAAGCAGGAGGAGGAGGGCCTTCAGGTGTGGGGTGCAGGACTAGGACTGTGGATCAGGAAGCACAGGCCTGATGGTGAGTCAGAGTTAGAGGGCCTGCAAGAGGCCTTGGAGGACCCCTGCACTGCTAACCCCTTTCTCTCTTAAAATATCCACATCTAGTGACTTAAGGCAGAAACAGATGAGAGGAAACTGAGTCACAGAGAGAGGTGCCCATTTTTATACAGCCAGGAATGAAGTTGGTGTGAGAGCCAGATGTACCCCTCAGTCCTGCTGTCTTCTGCCCCTTTCATTGAGAATGAGATGAGAAATCAACAAAAGTTCTGAGCAGAGGACTCACTGGGTCTGTTCCATGTTGGGGGACATCATTCAGAGTGCTCTGGTGAACAGGGTAGGTTGGGAGGGGTGCAGGGCTGGAGGGCAAGAGGTGAGAGGTCAGAAGAGATGGATCTGGGATCCAGTGGGGACAGTGAAGGACCCCAGGGAACTGACTCCATATGTTCCAGAGATGGGATGGATTGTCCTGATGTATTGCTAAAAGCAAGGTGACAAATGTGATTCCCAGGGAAGGATGACCTTGCCATTGACTGAGATACTCCAGGGGTTGCAGGTTTACAGGAAGGTTGTCCCAGTCTATTCAGGCTTCTAGAACAAAATGCCAAAGACCAGGTAGTTTATGTACAATGTAAAGTCATTCCTCACTATACTGGAGGTTGGACAGTCTGAGATCAAGGTGCCAGCAGATTCCGTGTCTTGCCCTTTCTTGCTTAGGGAAAAGCCTTCTGCATGAATCCCAGTGTGGTGGAGGCAGATGAATGAGCTCCTGGGCTTCTTTGAAAAGGGCACTAATTCCACTCTTGTGGCCCCACCCACATGACCTAATTCCCTCCCAGAGACCTCCTGATACTTTTGGGGTCAGAATTCAGCCTATGACTTGGTGTGGGGGCAACCTGCATTCAGGCCACAGTGAAGGTATGAAGATTTTCTCTTGAATACAATTCATTTAGATTTTTCTGGATAGTTGGGTGATGAGTTATCAATCAGGAGAGTTTCAGGGTAGAGGTATCAATGCAGGGGCATCTGGGAGGTGTTGAAAATCTCCAGTTTCAGAGGATCTCCCAGGAGAAAGCTACTCTTCTCAGACATGAGGGCCACTGTGCCATCCCTGGTAAGACCCACTACAACTTGAGCCTTTTCCTTGTTCATAAAGATATAGCTTGAAACACCTGGTTTCCAACATCCCATCCTGCAGTGGAAAGTTCAAGACATGGCCATATTAGGAAAGCAAAATGACCTGCAGTGTATTGCTCCTGTCCTGGCGATGCTCGCATAATCTCTCAGATAAAATGGAGGAGGAGTTGAGATGGAGTAAGAGGACTGAACAAGGATGCAGTCCATGGCAACTGATCCCATATTTGTCATCTCCCTGATGCTCCTAGGAGGGGCTCCTTGTCTTTTGGACCTGTAGACCCGTAAGGGGGCAAATTGGTTCTCATGGGATGGGTGCTTCTGCTTGGCAGGGTCAGCCTCCTCATCAGGTGATCTGTTGCAAGGATCCTGTGAGGTGCAGGGCAATGACTGGAGACTTCTAGGCAACTCCAGTGCTGTGGAACAGGATGATGTAAGAGCTGGCATTGAATGTCCTTGTCAACCTTGGAAATCCCTTAGTTATTCTTATCTCAGTCTTGAAGGGGGATGAGATGCTAGGTAAATTTAGGGATAATAAACTTTGTGCTACCAGTTTTTATTAGAGCAGTCCTTAAATGAGAACACACCTCCATGCAAGTTTGAGCAGGAGTTTGAAGAAAAATACAGAAGGAAGGCTAAGATGCCAGTCTTCCTCCCACTTTCAGTTGCCCATTGGGGTATCTGCAGGCCTAAGTGAAGAGTCTGTGCTTTTAGAGTTTGTGCTAAAGAAATTAGCAGCTTCTAATTCTGTTTTAGAGACCTGCACACTCCCTTGGCTGCGATCCTGCCTCTGTCATTTCCTATCTGTGTCATCTTGGTTGAGTGAATTAACCTCTCTGTGTTTAGAAGCTTGACATAAAAAAATGGTGCCATTACATCATATCATTCTGAGGACCCAATGAGTGTAAATCCCCAGAGTGACACTAGGAGCACCATGAGTGTACTTAAGACTTACTCTTCCCCAGGACTGACTGACCCTATAGACAAATTACAGATTTTCCCTACTCTGAAAGCTTGCCCAAAGCACATCTGGATTCAGAAGTATCTCGGTACCCCAGAGGAAGACCTTAGCCATGGGTGTCTTCCCCCTCCATGAGCTCTCTTATCAGATAACATCAGGGTGATTGATTGTGGGTCACTCAGAAACTTCAGGTCCAGGACCTGCAGGCAAGACAGAAGCATGTCACTGGTGCACAGAAAGAGACCCCAATTGACATTCAGGATAGTGATGGGGATGTGTCAAATTGTAGCACCTAACCAATGGCCAGACATTTGGGAGGACAGTAAGAGAGTGGGGGTGTAGAAAGAGCATCAGCAGATCATTACCATACTCAGAAAACACCAAAGAATCAGCTACAAGTATTAGAGCTTGTAATTGTGTGCAGAAGTCCATAGGTATTCTGGGGCTCAGTTGGTCAGAAGGACAACCCTCTGAAGAAGAGAACAATAAAGGAACCCTAGGAATTGATGGAAGGGAAGGAACTTTAGAAAGAATGCACTCCAACAGACTTGGTGTTGATTGTGGAATGGAGAAAAAGATGACAGAGCACTTGGATGCACAAATTCAGGAGTCCTTTGTATTAAGAATAAAGTGATTAAGCCTGGTATCCTGGCCCATGGAGGCTGAGCCATGTTCAAAGAGCCAGTCTCAACAACTTAGCAAGGCTCTAAGCAACAAAGGGAGACCAGGCTCAATATACAAGAAAAAAAAAAAAAAAAAAGGGACTGGAGATATGGCTTAGTGGTTAATCAGCCCTGGGTTCAATTTCCGGTACCAAAATATAAAGAAAGGACAGGGCTCTTCCTACCACTGCCTCTCCAGCTTAGTCTCCAATCAAGCTTCTTCCTTCCTCCTTCAACTTCCGATCCATATCCATCCTGACCAAGACAAAACATGATTAAGTTCTGGTGGGTTGTGCTGAAACCCACAGGAACATCACCAAAATATCATTTTTGAACAACTTCCAACAGTTTTGCCTCATGCATAGAACCCTTTGCCAGCTTGTGAATTCTGGTTCTTCTTCAAAATTTCCAATATCAAGTCAGATTATTTCAGATACAATATTCTAATGAATATGACTGATGTTGGTGATCAAGTCAGAGAAGATATTTTCAGTATTTTACAGTCATGTTTTAATTTTACATGGATAACATTTGCCCCACCCAACTCAGACTTAGGTACTATAAATCTCTTGAATTGATAGAGTCAATTCACAAAGTTCTACTAAAAGTAAATACAAATAAAGCCAGTAATTAGCTAGTTTTATTTTATTTTTTCTAGTTTTGGCTATTTGCTTCTTCTTGATCTTTAATTATAAAACCTTATTGTTCCGTATCATTTGTTCACACTTGTATTTCAATTTTGCCAAGTACTTTTTAGTGATATTACCTGCAATGCTTCACAGTGTGGTTCCAAATCAGGCCTTGATTTTTCATCCCAATTATATCCCACACATGTACCTCACATAACTACTTTCTGGCATAACTGAAAGAGAGAGATGACTAACATATGGTCCCTGTCTTTCAACTTTTGGAAAAAAAACTTTTTGAAGAAGTAAGGGATAAGGGGTCACTTGACACAGGTCCTGAAGAACACAGAGCAGGTATGTTTTTGAATAAGGTTTTATGTATTGATAAATTTTGTTTACTTGATTTTATTTTCTTTTTCTCAGTTTCTCTTCTTTCTCTCTCTCTGTTTTACTTTTTTTGTTGTGTTTTGTTTTGTTTTGTTTTGTTTTTTGAAACAGGGATGGAACCCAGGGATTTGCCATTTCATTACATTCCAGTCCATGCATTCACAAGTTGATTGACATTGGGGTTATTCTCAGTATGGGAGTTTGGGGCTGCTGTGAATGAATGTTTGAGAAAAAAAAAAGTACTCACCAATAGCATTAGTATGTGTCAAATTCTAATTAGCAAAAGTTTGAACCAATAGTATTTGTACAACTTTCAAACCCTAATTAGCATAAGTTTGGAACAACAGCATTGGTACTTCTTTCAAACCCTAATTAGCATAAGTTTGGACCAATAGCATTGGTACTTCTTTCAAACCCTAATTAGCATAAGTTTGGACCAATAGCAGTGCACCAAGTGCTATATAAACCCTTGGCAGCACATTCTGACAGAGAAACCTGATATGTCACCAGGATTGCAACACGGACTTCTGTTTCAGTTTTGTGGAGCTTATTCCTCAGCTTGGGACCAGTTTTGCAGAGATTATTCCTTGATGTGGAGGAGAGTCCAGAAAGAAGAAACAGCGGTTGGTGCAGTGCTAGGGTCTGCTGCAACACCGGGTGGCATGGCCTACCTTCAGGAGCTGCAACACATCTAGGCATCAAAGGCCTGCCCCTTGTGCAGACGCCCACCAGCCAGCAGAAGCAGTGATATTTCATCACAGAACTCCAGTTTTGAAGGTATTGTTATACGTTAGATGATTAGTAAGTAACTATTTCAATTTCTCAGTTTTAGTTCCTATTAGTGAAAACTTAGATTCGTGAAGAACAGAATATTGTTCCCCACAGTTCTGGAGGTCAGAGTGGGAAAATTCTGTCCTAACAGCTGTGTCCTCATTTGGCAGAAAGTTGGAAGAGGGTAAACCCATTCTAGAAAGCCCTTTTACTTTTCATTTCCATAATTTTATTTCAATGCTATAAAAATGTTTACAGAAATCCAGAAATACTTCATCTATTTTTTATTCATTGGTTCTTTCTAATTATACATGACAGATGAATTGATTTTGATATAAATACACAAGCATAGTGTATTTATATACTTATTCTTGTTAGCATTGTGTTCTTATGAATGTACACGGTGGTGGGATTCATCTGTTGTTTTCACATATCTGCATGGGAAAACTGTCTGATTCTTTCCAATGTCTTTCCCTTGATTATCCCTACTCCCTTTCCTTCATTCCCTCTTGTTTAATCTCCTGCTCTTTTGTTCTTCCCCACACCCTTTCCATTATGGGTTAGCTTCCACACATTAGAGAAAATATTTGACCTTTGGTTTTATGGAAGTGGCTTACTTCACTTAGCCTGAAAGTCTCCATAGCCACCCATTTGATGCAAAATATTATTGTCATTCTTTTATTTTTCTGAAAGTTAGTATCTTTTTTAAATCTATTTTAAAAAAATTGTTCTAATTAATTATACACAACAGTAGAATGCACGTTGACATATATGACATAAATGGAGTAAAGTTACTCATGCTTCTGGATGTACATGATTTAGAATCACACAGTCATGTAGTCATATATGTATGTAGGATAATAATGTCTGATTCATTCTACTATCAGTCCTACTGCCCATACCCTCTTCTGTCCCTTCACTTCCCTCTACCTAATCTAAAGTAACTCTATTCTTCCCTAGCCCATCCCTATTGTGAATTAGCATCTGCATATCAGAGAAAACTTTCAATCTTTGGTTTTCTGGCATTGGTTTATCACTTGGTATGATATTCTCCAGTTCCACCCATTTACAAGCAAATGCTATAATTTTATTGTTCTTTAAGGCTGATTAATGTTCCATTATTTAGATACACACATTTTCTTTATCAACTCATCTGTTGAGGTCACCTAGGTTGGTTCCATAGTTTAGCTATGATGAGTTGAGCTGCTATAACGTTGATTTGACTACATCACTGTAGTATGCTGATTTTAAGTCCTTTGAGCATAGATGGAAGAGTGGGATAACTGGGTCAAATGGTGGTCCTTTTCCAAGGTTTCTAAGGAGTCTACATTCTGTTGCCCCTAATGGTTGCACCATTTTGCATTCCCACAAACAATGTATGAATGGAATTTTCACCCACATCCTTGCCAACATTTATTGTTGCTTGTATTCTTGATAGTTGCAATTCTGATTATAGTGAGATGAAATCAGAGTAGTTTTGATTTGCTTTTATCTAGTTGCTAGACATTTGTTGATTGATTGTTTTACTTCTGTGAAGTGTCTGTTCAGTTCCATAACCCATTTATTTAGATTGGATTATTTGTTTTGTGGGTGTTTTTCAGTCCCTTATATATCCTGGAGATTAATACTCCATGTGAGGTGCATGTGGTAAAGATTTTTTCCCACTCTGTAGAGTCTCTTTTACAGTATTGTTTCCTTTGCTGAGAAAAAAGTTTCTTAGTTTGAATCCATCCCATTTATTCTTGTTTCTATTTCTTGTGCTCTGGGAGTCTTGTTAAGGAAGTCTGGTCCTAAGCCACCAACATGATGAAGATTTGGGCCTACTTTTTTTTCTATTTGGTAAAGGGTCTCAGGTCTAATTCCTAGATCCTTGATCCATTTTGAGTTGAGTTTTGTACAGGGTGAGAAATAGGGGTTTAATTTCATCTTACTGCATAGTTATTTCCATTTCGTCAGCACCATTTGTTGAAGAGCCTATCTTTTCTCCATTGTATGTTTTTGGCACCTTTGTCTAGTATGAGATAATCATATTCATGTGGGTTTGTCTCTGTTTTCTATTCTGTACCATTGGTCTACCCGTCTTGTTTTTGTGTCAATACCATGTGGCTTTTGTTACTATTGTTCTGTAGCAGAGTTTAAGGTCTGGTATGGGGATACCTCGTACATCACTTTTCTTGCTAAGAATTGTTTTGGTTATTCTGGGTCTCTTATTTTTCCAAATGAAATTCATTATTGCTTTTTCTAGTTCTATGAAAAATTTCATTGGGGTTTAATATAAATTGCATTAAAATTCATGCCCAAACAAATTAGTTAAAACTATGAAAAAGAATCTTGTCTTGCATTGATTCGAACAAATATTTCATGAATTAAATGTCTTTAATCCTGGAAATATGTTGAAACATTCTGCATGGAACGTTATTGGAACGATATGTTTGCTACTAATTCTTTTTTGTGTCATTATAATTGGCTGTGGTACACTAAAAACAAGATCTGGGAACTCAAAGTAACTGCCCACCACTTGCTTTTAAAAATTAAAGATGTGGGATATGTGGAAAGCCATCTATGAGCCCTATGTGAAATGAGAAATATTTTAGTCAGTAGGCAGGAAAGCCCTGTTCTGGGAACTCCCAGGTGGAAACTCCCAGGGGCAAGAATGCCCATCTCTCTCTGTCACCCTGTTCTAGCTCACAGCTCAAGTTCAAACACAGCCCTGGGTCCAAATAACCTGTTTACAGCAAGACCCTGCCACATGAAGAAGCAAGCACTGAAATAAGACTCCCCCACACTGAAACTTTTTACCTACTGTTCCCCTTTGATCTGTACTACTACAAATACATCTGTCACAGGCTGCTTCTTTGTTAGAAACAGACCCTTCTGGACAATTCAACCAATCATGCCCCTGCTTTAAAAATATCCTTGCATTTTTGTCTTATTTTCTGATATATTACTTTCATACTTTTTATTTCACAGACAGCCATCCCTCTGATGGGTACTCAATACCTAGTCCATGTGTGACATGAGCAAGATGACCCTACTGTCTACATCACATCCCTGGATTACAGAAGGGTTCCCTCTCTCTAGACAAACAGAGAATTCAGGTCCTTCACATTATGGACCTCAATGCCCAGGGTCAATCCTCACTAGTCACAGCTGGACATGCAGCAGGAAAAAGAGGCCATGATGAAGTACATCTCTAGAGAAACCCAATACAAAACACCAAACCATCACCAGCCTACAGCAACAATACAAGGCTGCTTATAAGAGTGGATCAAATGAAAGTGGGAGTGAGCTGGGCATGGTAGTGCATGCCTGTGTTCCAAGCAGATTAGGAGGCTGAGGCAGGAGGATCACAAGTTCAAAGCCAGACTCAATAATTCAGTCATGCCCTAAACAATTTAGTGATAGTTTGGTGAAACTGAAAACAAAAGAAAGACCTTGGTACATGGCTCACTGCTTAAGCTCCTCTGTGTTCCATCCCTGGTTAAGACAAAAAACAACCACAACAAAAAAAAGAGACATTCGCCCCATCAGCTGTGCAAATTTCAACACAAATAAAAGATATTTCACAAAACAAGGCCATTTGACACCTCCTACATTCCATAATTTTCTTGGCACCAAGACCAAAAGATTTACAGTGAATGAAATGCCAGACAAACCACTCAGAAAAATGACCTTTTGAAAAAAATCATTGTAAACCAAGAGAGTGCAAAGGACAGCTGAAAGTATGAAGGGAAATAAGACAGTGAGTGAGCACTTGAGTCTAGAGAGAGATTTTTAAAACAAATCAAGTAGTAATCTGGGAAAGCAGAAGTTCAATATGTCACATAAAACTGCAGGTGAAAGACTCAATGACAGTCCAGATCAAGCAGAAGACAGAATGTCAGTGCTTGAGGACAACTTTACCAAAGTAGTACCTTCAGACAGTAATGAGGACAAGAAATAGGAACAAAACAAGGAACAGAAGATACCTCAAGAACACCATTAAATGACCAAACATCTGAACACCAGGCATATCACTGGGAGAAGAGCTACCAGCTGTGGACAGAGAAAACATATTTGGAGGAGTTACAAGAGAACTCTTGTTAAATCTGGGCCAATACATGGTCGGTCCTCTTTACCGTGTACCCAAGAGATGCAGAACTGCCAGGGTGAGAGGCCAGGGCATGTAAGAAAATACAGCCTTGCTCATGGTGGTGTAGGTGCCCCAAGGTGGTCTTGGGGGCTTCTGCAGTGGGGGGATTTAATGTGGTCCCCCTCAGCCCCAGGAACAGAGCTGTTTTTTCTCCCATTTAAGGTGGTCACTATGCAGATGGTCTGGTTAGGGGGCTGAAGGTGTTGAAGCCCAAGTTGCCCCATTAGCCCTGTCTCGGTCTTCTTGTTCCTCCAGTTTGGGAGGAGAGAAACATGACCCCAAAGGCAGATATGAAGTTCGAGTCTACTCTGGGCTCCAAGATCCCTTTGATTGCATGATGACAGACTCACGAGTAGAGGTGGCCTTTCTGTGTGTGGTGCTGGTTCCCCCAGGAGAGCTTAAGGGGTTCTGCTTGGACAGACTTTGTGGGATGGCAGTAAATTTAGGAAGGTTGCTTGCCCTTGTTTGCAATTTACCTTCTGTCCCTTTGTCCCCATGGTGGTCATCTGCCTATGGACACTGGAGGTACTCTGTCCCAAGCTTGCCCCAGGTGCTGTCTGTTGCTTGGGGGTCCATCCTCTTTAATGGAGATGCACAAGGCCCCAAATGCTGATATGAGATCTGGGAGCAAGTCTGGGCTCCCAGATCTCCCTGATGTCATAGGGACAGATGAGCTACCAGAGGTAGCCTTTCTGGGGGTGGTGTTGGTACTCTGAGATGAATTTAGGTATTCCTGGGTGAGGAGATGTTGGGGGGTGGCACTCAGGGTAGGAACTCCAGTGTTTCCTTGACTTTGTTTTCTCTTGTTCTTTTGTTTTTTTGGGGGGAGAGTGGTAGTGCTCTGGCCAGGGGCACTGTTAGTGTTCTGTCCCAAAATTGCCTCATTTTGCTCTCCAGTTTGGGGGGTTCCTCTACTTATTGAGCAGGTGTTTATCGCTGCCCTGGGAGATGTCAGACCTGGGACCAAGTCTGGGCTCCCAGATCCCATTGGTGCTATGGGAACAGACCTAAAAGTAGAAGAGGTCTTTCTCGGGGTGATCCTTGTTCCCCCAGGAGAGCCTAAGGGTTTCTGCATGGGCAGGCTTTGGGGTGGGTGGCAGTAACTGTACAAACACCAGTATTTGCTTTCCCTGACTTGCACTTTCCCTTCTGCCCCTTGGTCCCCATGGTGGAGGTCTCCCTATGGACACTGGATGTACTGTGTCCCAAGCTTGCCCCAGGTTGCTCTCTGTTGTTTGGGGTCCCTCCTCTTTGGGAAGAGATACACATGTTCCCAAAGACTGATATAAGATCTGGGAGCAAGTCTGGGCTCCCAGACCTCATTGATGTCAAAGGGACAGATGAGCTACTAGAAGTAGTCTTTCTGGGGGTGGTGTTGATGAGCCTAGGTGTTCCTGGGTGCGCAGGTGTTGGGGGAAGGCATTCAGGGTAGGAGCTCCAGTGCTTTCTTGCCCCCATTTGCTCTTGCTTCTGTGTTTTCTGAGTGCAGTGGTAGTGCTCAGGCCAGGGGTACTGTTATTATTCTGTCCCAAGCTTGCCCCATGATACTCTCTGGGTTTGGGGGTTGCTCTACTTTCTGAGAAAATGCTCACTGCTGTCCTGGGAGTAGTCAGGCCTGGGGTCAATCTGTCCTTCCAGTGGCCTTTGATGGAACTAACTCTGTCAGCCTGGAAGGGGATGTAACTTGTTTGTCACAGGTTGACTAGGGCTGCCTGTTGTCAGGACAAACTCTGGCCACAGGCCCTGGCCTCTGGGGGGCAGCTGCAGAGGGAGAGGCCAATGCATTTGATGACCCAGCAGGCCTTGCAGCCTGGCTGCCAGGAGAATATGCCTGGGTGCTGGCATGGGAAACCATGGTGGGTTTCAATGTGTGTCAGTCCCAAGGGCTGAGTGCTTTGGTCTGGCCAAGGCTGGGGGGCCTGCACTCAATGGTGGGATTGGGGCTGCCCCTGGACCTGGAGCTGCCAGGTGTCCAGACTAAGGACTGGCAAAGGAGAGGGACGTGGGCTTCTTCCCTCAAGGAACCCCAGGGATTGGTGGAATGGTGGCTCCACAGATGACAGGCTGCTTCCCAAGTAGAGTCTGTTGCTGCATCCTTGGAGCTGGCCTGCTGGTGCCATCCACAGGTGAGGCCCAGTGAGTTCTATTGGGCTTTGGGCTCTGGTGAGAGGGGAGGGAGTTCCTACCCGAGCTGGATGGAGGCCCCAGATGGAGGGACTGGGAAGGCAAGCTGGTGTTCATGACGGTGGCCCCAAAGGGAGCCACTGGTTGTGGAGCCAAGCTTGCCAGTGTGCTGGGATAGGGCCTGGGAGGAAAGACCAAAGCAGCAACTGGTAGGCTAGCAGGAAAAGAACACTAAGTTCAGAGGTGGGAGGTTTTCTCTGGGATGAGATGGCAGAGACCACCCACGATGATGTGGAGGCTGCCATAGTGGTGGTACTGGGAATGGTGGAGCAAGTTCTTGCTAAGGTCCAGTGATGCCACAGTCCTGGCCCCTCCCAATGCAGTGGGGTCCCATGCATGGGCATGGGGGTCCATGGTAGTGCTGTCACACATGGCCTGGGTCTCACCCATCAGAAGGCAGTTGATGCGCTGCAGAACTTTCTCCTTCTCCCAGTCCAGGTCCTCAGCAGTAACTGGGCAGGCCAGTTCCAGAGGTGGTGGCAGCCTCAGAGGTTCCCCTTTGTGGTGAGGCAGCAAAAGAGACTTCTGTTTCCATGGCCTGCCAGCATCTTCAGTACATGAACCCTTCTTCCTGGCCAATGGCTGTCCCACCCTCCCTTCTGTCACCTTCTCAGTGTGGGCCTACTTCAGTGGAATCCCTGAAGATGAAGAGCATCCCAGGGGAAGCTCACGGTTGGAAGGGCCTGGAGTCCTCCTCTTCTGGCCTGGGAGGCCTTAATTGGAGTTGTATGAGCTGCTGATGGCATTTCTTTTGTGGCAAAAGTTCATACACGTGGCCTGGGAGATGCCAGCTCTGTCTTGGGAGCTCTGGATGCAGACGTTTACCTGCAAAGCCCCAGGCCTGGGCAGAAAGGAATGCAGGCAGCCATGGGCCACCAGGGGCCTGAAGGCACATTGTGCTCCTCCAGTTACATGGGAGCTCCCCCTCTCATATTATCTTTCTTCAGGGTATTCTGCCTTCTCAGGCTCCCCTTGGGCACTGTCTCCAGGGGCTCTGTGCACAGTCTTCTCTGGACAGCGGTCTTGGATAGTCCTCAGTGCTGCAAGCTGGCAAGCAGCCCCTTCCTGCTCCTGTGCCATAGGAGGCATGTGCTTGATGATTTGATGGTCTGTGCTGCAGGAATTGGTGGAAAGTGCAGCAGACAGCAGCATCTTCCTCATGAGACCTGTCATGTGGAGGATGGAGGACAAGTCCACGTCTCCCAGGAAGTGTAGAACCAGTCTTCAGGACCCTGGATAAGCACTATGAGGCACTTGACTCAACAGCCAATGTGCCCTTGCAAACCGGCAGCAGAATGGCCTGCGAGTGTCCCCGTGGGACCAGGCAGCCAGAGTGGCCAACCAGAGTAGGGAAGTCTGCTGGAGCTGTGATAGGGCTTCATGGGAGACGCTGCTGGCTGGTCCCTGGGGGACAATGCCGAAGGACAAAGCTTGTCCTGGGACAAGCAATGGCAGCAATTAGAGATGGCGCGATTCAGAAATACAGCAGTGAGCACAAAGGGTCTTTCTACTGCGGCCAACTCAGCTTCAGGATAAAAGGCAGTGAGACCTGTTACCAGGATGCATTTATGGAGGGTAATGATTAGAGAACCCTGGGCACGTGCAGAAAACTGTCCACACAGGACAAGAGGCAGGGTTGTGCCAGGAATAGACACACGTGCGCAAAGTCCACGTGTGTGTACTGGATGAAAGAGGGATAGTTGTGGAAACTGCATGCCTGGAGCATACCTCGATCCTGGGGAGACTGTGGATTGTGGGCACTGGGGTTTTGGATCCAGAGCCTGCTGATCCACCAGCTGACCCATTGAGGTTTCCTGGGTCTCTGGGAAGGGTTGTAGATATTGGTTGAGGTCAGCAGCTGTGGCAATGGCAGGGATCCCTCCCCTAACCCTAAACCTAACCCTCCCCAGAGGTTGCCAGGATGGCTGCACAGCTGGCTGGAGTCCTGTGGAGGTGACAGGTGGCAGGAGGGCTGAGCAGACTCTAGCTGGCAGGTAGAGGGTGGCTCTTTGTGCATGCAGCAGGTGGGGACTAGGGTGACACATGTGGGTTTTTACTGGTGGTACCTGTTCCTCCAGTACAGGGACAGGCCCGTGCCTCCTTGAGGGTGCTCTTCTCTGGAAAGGTGGGCAATGGCTCAGGCTCGAATATGAACACTCCACATACCACCAAGGGTGGAGGAGGGTGGTGGGCTGCAGCAGGGTTGCCAGCAGGAGAAGCCATGGGCCTCTGAATTGGGGAGCAAGGAGAGGATATAGGCGGTGTGTCAGCACAGGACTGGTCCTGCAGATGTGCAGCCAGTGAGCAAGTGGGGATGTTGTCACCAGAATCTCACTCACTGGGACTGGGACAGGACAGTGTCCTCCACTGTCACAGTGAAGGTGTGATCTTGCCTGTGTGTCTAGCCTTACTCTGGTGAGGATGGGCAGTGGTGGGTTTGACAGCTAGGTGCTCTTGAGATAGCAGGAATCCCTCCACCCTTGTCCAGCCCCAGAGCTGTCAGAGAGCTGCCTGTGGTCCTGCAAGCACTTGACCAGACACAAGGGGACCTGCTGGGGAGCAAATTTCCTGGAGGTGGCAGTTTTGGGATCAGGGTCTGTGTCTTCCTGCACTTCCTCTGGGAAGATTGGACAGGACAGCTGCTGAGAACACACCATGGGTGTCACTCAGTCTCTGGCTGAGGGCTTCAGCAGGGCCCAATCCCAGGGCACATGATATTGCTCCCCTCTGCCACTCCATAGAAAGTGCGACCCAAGAAGCCATGTGTCTGTAGCTGTCCATGTTATTGAATATCCATGAAATACCAAATGGCACTGTGACTTAAGGGGGTATTAACCATGCCTCATTACTGCACATCAACTGTGAAAATAGGTCCTCCTTGGTCAGGACTATTTCGAGCAGATTTAGGAAATATTTGAAGCACGAGAATAAATAGTTGGAAAACTAAGCCTCTTCATTATTTTTTATTATAATTATAAATTGATATTTTTTATAATTATGAACTTTTATGATTGTACAGATTAAGGGGTTTCCCTGTGATATTTACAGACACATTCAGTCCTACCAGGAAGTGTCCATCATTATGAAACATTGTTCACAAAATAAAGTGTTCCTCTTTATTTTACCATGTTGGCAAATGGTGTCTTAGAAATGAAAGTAGAAACATCTTGGATTCCTCTAACAAATCCCATCTGCCATGATGAATATTGCTGCCACTTACATCTAATCTCTCAAGGTGAAAAATTGCAATAATGATAATTGATAGCAGTACTTTCCTAACTTTTTCACTTTATGACACAAAAGAAATCATAATTTCATGAGTAGAGTAAGTTGGAAAGAATTTGGGAAACTGTAGAAGAGGCTTAGTAATAAAATTAATTAATAAAGATATTTTTAAAAAATGAAATATGTTGAAAGATGTTAGATATGGAATATGTTTAAAATCTCCCAGTTAATAATTTTCTATTTAGGAACACCCAATACCTGTCTTTTAGAAGCAGGGATAAAAATTACATGTATCATTAGAAAAATACAAAAACAAGAAAAATTCAGAAAAAATATAATATTTTACACTGTAGGCAAAGCAAAGAACTTCAGTGTTGATAGAGAAATCATGATCAAAAAAATAAGCAAACAAATACTGAGATTCTTTAACAGGAAGATCCAGGAAATGAAATGTTTAGTTGTCCTGGAATAGTTCCTGTGGCAGGAGTATTCAAAGAATTGCGTACACTTAGTCATTATAGAAGTTAAGAAGTTAATACATAAAGCCATCTATTAAATGTTCAAATAAAATGGAAAATTTCTAAATAATCATCAAATTGATTTTACATCTTTTACCACTGTAAGACACTTTCAGTTATCAGTATCTCAATCAGTAATATATGTAAGCCATTACAGCCACCTCCGAATCACCCAGCATGCCTGGGAATGTCAGCCTTATAGAAACCGATCACAGCAAGCTTCCACCCTGGCCCATAGCTAGCCTATGCTGATACTGCAAGCACATTTAAAATAAATGTGTACCAAGGAAGAGAAATATTTTTACCAAATAAAAATCTTCCCCAAATATTGAGGATGGTAAACATTGAGGTGAATTGCCCATGGAAAACTCAGGGACAACCTTTCTTCCCTAGCCAGTCTGATTATGTGGACAGAACTAGTGCCACCATCCCATTCAGTCACACTTGCTGAGCAACTACAGAATGCCAATTATAGGGGTGAGCTCTGGAGAGGGGAAAAAATGCAAAATCCTTGGTCCTATTCATAGCTACTTGCAGCTCATAGAGTGAGATTAACACATAAGCAGAGATGCAAAGGTTTACCTGCTGTCAGGTTTAATAATCCTTAATTCAGGATTCTCTGCACTACCCAATTAATGGTCTAACCATGCACACATAATTTCACAGAGCATCTTGCTGCCATTCTCCTGAATAATTCTCTTTTTTTCCCAAGAATATGCCTTAAATTTCAATCCTAATTGTTTTTCTGCATGGAAGAGTATGCCACTTTCTTCCTCTCACTCACACTAGCCCAGACAGGTTCAGAGCTTGGAAAGATGGGCACAGCACTGCCAGGCACCATTTTGTGAATACAGTACCTTCCTATATGCCTGGCATGTAAACTCAGGTGGCTGAATCCTGGGCTGAAAACGAACACAATGGTATTAAAGGAAAAAGAGTTTTCTTTACTCATCCTACTTCCCAGGTCTCATCAGAATTTCTGTGAGCAGATGACTTGGAAATTGCCAGCCAAATCAGTGCTTCTCAAGAGCCCCTCTCCTTTAGTTCCAACCCTGAAAGGAGCACAGCATTGAGCTGTGTGCTTTCCTTGACTCTGTCATGGATGGCACATCCATCAGGGAGTCCCATCTGAGCCCCCAGCAAAACAAAATTAACTAATGTGCATAAGTTAGCACCAAACGTCTACTCAGTGGAGAAATGCCAAAACCATTCATTTTACAACAAGAAATTGATCATTGCTTGGTCTCCAGCAGCCTCTTTCTTCAACCGTAACTCCTCACCACATTTCAGGTTAACAATTATAGTTTACAAAATGATTTTAAATTCATTTCCTCATTTGAACTTTGACACCTGGGAAGCAGACAATGTAGAGGTTTCATTGTTATTATATAAGTGAAGAAAATAAAGCTCAGAGGAGTCAAATAGCAAGTCATACAGTTAAATCTTGAAGAGATAGTTGTAGAATTAAGATCTTCTGACTGAATTCAGAGTTCTTTCCACTATACCATTTACATCCAGTAAGGAACCAAAAGAAAGTTTGAGAAGAATAAAATTAAAGAAGATATCATAACCCTGTTCTGTCAAACTCTAGCACACAATTCACCAGAAGTATTGAACAAAAATGTATGAGTCACCTTTGATGTATTGTTGATTCTGAGAAAACCACACACACACACACACACACACACACACATATGTATAAAGTTTATCATCCCAGTATTTAAAACTGGAAACTACTCTCTGCATTTTCTTAATTCAATATGATAAGTGCATACAGAACATAGTAGATAGCTAGATCAGTTTATTCTTTCCATAATAACTGCTTGTTGATTGAATAAACTAATGCTTATCTCTCATGGTTCCATCCCTTTTTGTATCCTACAATTGATCTTCAACCTCAGCTGGCCCCATCTCCTAACTGCCCACCAACCTTGATCCAGTACTGGAATAAGCTTAGCAGAAGGGGATGCCATTGATGTGGAATGGGTCAGAACCAGACAGAAATAAAACAGTGGTCTCTTCTCTGCTTATTCTGCTGAAACACAACCTACAGACTCCAGCTTCAGAGGTCACTGGGGTCAAAGAGTGCTTTAATCTTTGGGAACAGATAATCTTTTGGGAAATAGATATTGAGATCTCATGTTACAGATGAAGGGCTATACACTTGGAGAAATTAAATAAAAAGCCAAAGATGGCATGATAGGCAGTCAATGGAGGCAGAGTTTGAATGCAGTTCAACTTCCTCTTCCATCTCCAGGGTGGTCACCCTCCCCATCCCCTGTACTTCATAAAGGTTTCTAGCACATTCCACTTGATCATCTTTAATATTTGTTCAACTCTTCCCAGATGTCTCTGGATGATGGCTAACTCCCTCACTCCTTTGGGGCTTCCCTTACATTTTACCTACTCAAGGAGCCCTTCCCTGACTACCCAAAATTGCAACTCATCATTTATTTCCTCTACCTCATGGTTCTAGATCCCTCTTACTCATTTTCTCTTTTCCCATAGGACATATTATTATATCTAACACAAAAACACTTAGTTATTGATTGTGTTTATAGTTATTGTCCACATAGTTTTTGCTATGATATGAATTTTTGTCTTTTAAAATTCATGGATGCATGCAGAACACTAAGAATAGCAGGAATATAGCAGGTATTTGTTGGGGGCTGTGCCATGTTGGGGGCACCGGGATGGCACCTGATCACATCGGCAGTGAGGAGGTTAATTGACATAAGCACACTCAGGTGATTTTCTCGTCCACGCACACAATGTATGCACATGTGTTCTCAAGCACTAATTGCCAGCTCAGAGCGTCTCGCCTAATCTTTGCGTAAGAGGCGTGGCCCTGCTCTCCGCATCCTGGAGGTGATATAAGCGTGGGCGGAGCGAGACATACACACAGCAGCCATTAGCAGAGAAGCAGTAGCAGAAGACATGCGGCGCAGCATTAGCCAGAGAAGAAGACACGCCACAGCAGCCATTAGCAAAAAAGCCAGAAGAAAGAACACAGCAGCGAGTAGGGGCAGCGGCAGAAGGCAGATTGCAGAGCGGAGAACTGAGACGCATCACTAGGGCACCTTCAAAGTTTCCCTCTTAAGCAAAGTCTCTCTCTCTGATAAGCAAAGTTTCTCTCTTAAGCAAAGTTTCTTTCTCTCTGATAAGCGGGGTCTCTCTTTCGCTCCTCTCAAAGCAAGTAAACCTCATTTCCTCTATCCTCTATAAACAAACAAGAAAGCAGTGCACCAAAGAGAAAGATAGAAGTGCCTCAGTTTCCACTCCACCACCCATAAGACCTGTGCAAGTTGTTGCTGCAGGCGGTGACAAATATCCATGGATTTTGGAACCGCAAAGAGCCAGCGACAGGTATTCACAAAATGTTTGCTGAATTTGAGGAATAAATGGATCATAGGTGTGAGAAACATGCTCACCTGTCAACCCCAAAGAATCGACTGAGCATCAAAAAGTACAGAGAAAGTGAGATTTTTAAGATTTTCTTGCAAGATCCATTTCTGAAAAAGCAGACACACCCAGGGAAGTCACAATCAGCATTTTATTTTCTAGTGTAAAAGGCCCTTCCCCCCAACCCTGATTCCTCAGTGTCTGGGTGTGCAGCCTTCCCAAACATAACCTCAACTAGGTTTTACTGTCTCCTTTTGGGTTATTTAAAGTAATACACCTTTAGGTGTGCCCATCTCTCTCTGCTCTCTTATGGCCAGAAGTCCTTCTTGGGTTGAGTGTGTCTTGTAGTTTTTCCCTGCTGGTCAGATCAGTCCTTCCCCCTCACCTCCTGTTTATCAAGGGGCCATGAATTTGTCACACTCTGGTGTTATCTGCTTTTACTTCTCCATTCTGTTCTCCCCTCCAACTGCTTTTCTTGCATCTCAGTCTTACCTAAAAGGCTAAACACTGTATTCTGCAAAAGGATCATTGGACTTTCTATTTCTCACAGTAGACAGTTAATATGTGTTGAGTGGACTCCATTTATTAAGCACCTCCTGAATGCAAGACCCAATGACACATAAGGGATCTCATTTAATCAGCCCCTAAATCCTTTGAGATAGAGAATCAAATCCCATATTATAGATATGCAGGCTGGGAGAAATAAAATTAAATTAGTCAACAATCATATGACTAGTAAGTGACAGAAACAGAATCTGAACTCTGTTGTGTGCAGCCCTAAAGCTCAGGGGTCATCCTATCCTGTCACAGCAATTCTCAATGAACTTGCTCTTAGAAAGGTGCTACTACTACTAGGGAAATTTTGGCCCATGTAAATAGGTAAGTTTTAGCCATTCATAGTTATTATTATTTTCTCACTAAACTCAGGATAAACTCAAGATGAGCCTGGTCATTTCCTTGATGACTTATTCTGAGCCAGGCAGTAATGCCTATTGTTAAAAGAGGCCTGACAATTTGCATTTATAATCATTCAAGAATTTAATTAGTATCATGGCCTTAATCAAGTGCTGCAAATATAGCTGATGTCATCAGAGCTTACTTAATTAGTTTGAAGGGGAGGAAAGTTTTTTTTTTTTTTTTTTTTTTTCATTCTGAATATGTCTCACTGGTATAAAGGTGGAGGACCTCAGGGGTTTGAGGAAAAGGAAAGAAACCAACTTAAAAATCTAGATTCTGTGATTAAAGACTTTTTTTTTTAACCTTCTGGTTAACATGTTTATTGTAGTATTTTATTTTAAAACTCACCCAAGACAAAAAAGGAAACAAAGACAATGGCCCCAGAAGGAATGCACAATTTGTTTTAGTTTACAGCACAGAGACCTTCTCTTAATGGGAATTGTGCTCTTGGTTTCAGCAACAGGTGAAGGAAAAAGATCTTGCCCTTTGAAGTTCTGAGGGGAGTGTGGAGGTCCACATTAGTGCGGTTGGATAGGATATGCTATCACTGCAGCGCTTCAATGTCAGAATGGTCTTCCAGTCTCCGTGGCATCCACCTGTGGTATTAGTTCCAGATCTTGAGGAAGCTGTCCCAGGACTCTGTTGCCACGCCCATGCCATCATCAGTCACCCCCAGGCAGCTGATGCAGTTGTTGTGTCCAGCCAAGACACCTTCCCTGTTTGCTTTGAGTGCATCCCACACATTGCAGTTGAAGTTGTTGTACTCGACAAGTAGCAGGTTTCTGCTCTTGGAGAAGGACACAGAGGTTATCCCACAAATGATGTTGTCATGGGAGTAGGTAATGAACTCCCAGTCTGCACAGAGGTTAAACAGCTTGCAGGTGGCATCTTCTGAGCTGGTCGCAAATGCATTGCCATTTGGAAAGAAGCAAATGGCATTGATGTCTGACTCATGGCCTGTGATGGTCTGTCTGCACATCCCCTCCTGGACATTCCAGAGCTTGGCCAAGACATCACAAACACCAGAGATGAACAGTCTGGTGTCATGACATCTCCAGTGTGTCCAGTAAATGTGGTCATCTGCTGGCAGGTCTCAATGTCCCTGGAGACACGTGGTGTTTCCAGAGCAGCTGACGATCTGATTTTCTTTCAAGAATAGGCAGCAGGACAAGTAACCTGTATGTCCCACCAGCTCATGCCTCACACACATATTCCCTTCATAAGTTTTCAGGTTGTAAATGGAGCAAATGTTGTACAGGCCACCACAGGCCACCACAGACCATGTGTTTCCAGAAGGGGTGTAAACATAGGTTATGACCCAGAAAGAGTTCTGAGGGATGGTGTGAACATTGTTTGTGGTGTAGCTATCCCAGATGATGAGCTTTCCATCCTGTGAGGTGCTGACGGGAAGCCTAGAATCTGTGCCCCAATGCATCACATAGATCTTGACCAGGCGCCCCCTCAGTGTTCTTCTGTTGCGCATCTGGATTCTTCCCACTGGGTCAATGTTTGTGATCTGGGAACGAGTTGCATCTGCACATGCTTTTCAAGCATCTCTAATTTGGTTTTTAAGTTGTTCCACCTCCTACTGCAACTGGTCAAGTTCACTCATCTTCAGGTCTTAGTGCTTCAATGCCACTTCAAAGAATCCATGATCTCGCCCTCGCTGGGCCTGATGTGCCCACATTGCTGCCTGGTCATCGCGCTAGTGGTCCACAGGCAGAGCCGGCAAGGCTGGTCGGGTTGGGGTTTCTCCTGTGCTCTTGTCCCAGCCCGCTGCCCTCACCACCCACACCCACCACCGCTGCTGTCCCTAAAGACTTTTTTTTTTTTTTATTTCCTGGGAAAGGTTTTTGAAGCTACAGTATCACTGATCACTGAAATAAAAATATGATGGTAGCCAAGTGTCAACCTCAACCATTTCTTACAATTTCATTGAGGCATAATTTCCATACCACAATGTTTAGGCATCATAAGTGAATGATGGCCTATCAATTCAATGATTATTTGTAAATTTGTAGAACTTGGTAAATATCACCATGACCTAGTTCAGAACATTTCTAACACCCTCAGATTTCCTCAAGTCTGTTTGCAATCAATTCCTTCTCTCCCACCCTATGACCCCTTTCCACCCCAGGCCAACAACTGATTTGCTTTCTATGTCTATAAATTTGTCTTTTCTGGTTATTCCATATAAATTGAATGCAACAATATGTGCTCATTTTGAAAAGAAGCCATTCTTTTTAAATGACTTTTTTCCTTTAACATGATTTTGAGGTTCATCTATATTCCAGCATGTATCAGTATTTTGCTTCCTTTTATTGTTGAATAGTATTTCATTGCATGTATATACTCCATTCTGCTTGATCATTCATTAGTTGATGGACATTTAGGTTGTTTTCCCCCTTTGGCTATTATGAATAATGCTGCTATGAACATTCATGTATAAGTCTTTCAGTGGGCAAACATTCAATTCTCTTGAGTAGATTCCTAGGAGTGGCATTAACAACTCTTACTTTATGTTTCCATTTAACTTTTTAAGAGGCAGCCAAACTGTTTTTCCAAATTAGCTGTTCCATTTTACATTCCCATTAGTAACATGTAAGGGCAAGCATTGATTCTTAAAATTGCTTCAGATGGTACAATTGGAAGTCTTTGGATTCTTATGTTTGGTCTCAGAACTGTAACCTTATAAGAAAACTGTGAAATACCCAAATCACACTACATTGTTAAAGAGGAGGAATGATGGGAAATTAATTGAAATAAATTAAGTTTAGATAAGAGAAGGGATTTTTAGCAAATAAGTAGTACTCAGTTTTCAGGAAATTAAATCAACTAATTAAGTAAAATAACTCTCAAGAAAGATCAGTGAGATTTGCCATATAGATTGCTCATTTACCCTAATTCACTCAGAGGTTTATATAACAAAGACACTGGTTTCATTTATTTCATTCTCCTTCTGTTATATCCATATCATGAAAGAATATTTTATGGACTTCATCTAGTTCTAGCATGTATCAGTAAAGCTGGGTTGAGTCAGTTTGCATACGGAAAGCTCCAAGCTCTTTTGTCTGTGACCTTCATACAAAATTCTGATGATTTCTACAACACCAAAGGAAGGGTGATGCACCCAACTCCTGATCTGCAATTTTACTTGGATCTCTGTTACTCAGTTCATGAGTTCATCCACTTATTTGGGAAAACATGAATAAGTTCTTTGAAATGACAAGAGAAATAGGACATGAATTGGGACTTGAAGGGAGAAATGAACTTTGCTCCTAGGTACTTCAACACTTGTATGCCTGCACATCCTACTGAAATTAATTGTAGGACAATCAGGGTTAGAAAAATAGTATGGTGACTGTCCTGTTAGTATGTTCTACTACAAGAATATTAATGCATGTAAACACACAATGCTAACTAATGAAAACAGATAAACTTCTTGTAAATGAATGACTAAGCTCACAGGTTAGTTAGAGGAAATATTTTGAGACAAAGCCAAGCCCAGTGGTTTCACAAGGTAGGTGATTCCAACTCAATTGTCCAAGAACCCAAATAAGTGCATTTTTCAAAAAGGATCACGAGTCTGATTTGGATTACTAAAATTAGTCTTGCAGCTGCTTTTTCAGAAATTTGTTTTCTTAAGATGATATGGTAGATGCTATCACATTTATTCAGTTAATAAGCTTTCTTCCCAGTATTTCCATGTGTATGATGTATGATCCTAAGGTTCCTGGGGGCAGCACTGGAACTACCTTTCTGGTGGGGAAGTTTCTTGTCCTGAATCATTTTATTAGTGCTGAATATGGAAAGGAGTCTTAGGGAAATTCCAAAACCTAAATCAGTTATTTCACAAATGGAAACAATTTCTGCTGACTGGAAAAGGGTTACCATGACACAAGTAACATGTACATTTGAGACATACCAACTATGTGATTCAGGGTTGGAAAGACACTGGGTAAGTCCTTCCTGCTCCTCTTGGTATCTCCATGAAAACTGTAGTGCTCTGCAGAGAATAGTTTAAAGACTATTGACAGAGGTGATATCCTCATTTCTCAAAGAGAGAAACTGAGACCAAGAACAATAAGATGGCTTGTCCAAAATCATATAACCAGGTATTGCCAAGCTGGATCTATCTTCCTGATTTCCAAGATAGCACTTTTACAGATACCAGTCTCCTCTCAATTTCAGAGCCTACTATAGTCTCCGTACATAAAACTTTTCTATTTCAGGCAACCAGAGGAGGCCAGGTTGAGTCTGTGCCACCCAAGGACATTTGTCAATGCCAATCTCCTGCAATGCAGTTCCAAATCCAGCATCTCTTCCTGGTCCTTAGCACTTATGTTCTTGTAATGAAAGAGCTGAAATATCTAAACAAACCATAACTTAAGTGCCACACGGTCAGGCAGTAGAGAGGCCAAACGTGGATGGGTGCTGACTCAAAAGGTAAGAAGGAGCCAGTTTATAAATTTTCAGACTTGCACATAAATATTGCAATTGCTACAGATGGCTTTTTGTAAAACTTAGCTCCAGATAGTTCTCATCCCTAAGCAATTTGAACAAAACCTACTCTGTACCATTTTGGCTAGGTGCAACAGCTTGCAAACCAGTGGAAAGGAGTTGTTTTCAAATTTGAGACAAGGTTTGATTACTCAGTGAGACACACCAGGGCAGTGTGGCTCTTCATGGATGCCTTGCCAAACTTATTGGCTGAGAGCATATATGACTTCACCAGCTCTCTTCTTGGGACAGACACCAATCCCATGAGGTCACACCCAGACACAATCTGTTTCTAATAGTGGGAGAGCCACTGGCATTGGCATATAAATAAAGTTCCCCTTTTGAAAGGCAGCACATCAGCTGGGACCAGGAGATGCTGCAGCCAGCTGCAGCCCTGGCTGTTCTTGAAATGGTCCCAGGTTGATCTCTGGGGCATGCCTAGTCTGGTCTTGATGGGTGTGAGTTTGTGACATGGGGTCATAGATTGATGCAGCAGGGTTTTTTCATGTTTGTTTCCCAGTTGGGCAAAACAAGGCTCAGAGGTGTTAAGTGCTCTGCCCAAGGTTGCACAGCAGGGACATGGTCTCTTTGTATGAGCAGACAGAGAAGGGGATTCAGTCAGGTCTGATTCCATGTCTCACAGCTCTACAAGTGTTCAAACCTTGCCACACAGGGCCTGGAGCCACTTCTCAGTGTGACCAGGCCCTGTTTCTCTATTCTGCTTCCTAGGCCACTCCTCAAAGAAATGAGCCATTTCAGCACTTCTTTCCAGATTCCTACAGGCCATGAATGAGAGGAGTCATGTCTGCAAACAACCCTCAGGAGCCTGTCATATCAACCCAAAGCTAGCTGAATGCTGAGCTCTTGAACTTGAACCAGACTGCCTGGGATCCACTTGTTTCTACCACACTGATTCTGTGACCTGGGGGAGTTACCTGTCTTCTCTGGCCTTCAGCTTCCTCATCTAAAGAATGGAAATAAAAAGAGCACCTGCCTCCTAGTGTCAACGTGAGAATCAAAGAAAATGATTCACATTGAGGACAGAGCGCACATTGGGCTCATAGAATGCAGGTTGCCCTTTCTTCCTGGCAAACCAGTCTCCCTCCCTCCCTTCCTTCCTTCCATCTGTACACCCATCTTTCCATCCATCTATCCACCCATTCACCCATCCACCCACCCATCCATTCATTCATCCATCCACCCATCCATCCACCCGCCCACCCATCCATCCACCCACCCATCCACCCATCTACCCACCTACCCATCCTTTCATTCATCCATCCACCAATCCATCCATCCACCCACCCACCCACCCATCAACTCATCCATCCACACATCCACTCATCCACCCACCCATCAACCCATCTACCCATCCACCCACTCATTCACACATCCACCCACCTATCCATCCATCCATTCATCCATCCATCCATCCATCCCCCCATCCACACACCCATCCCATTCATCCATTCATCCATTCATGCAGCCACCTTTCCATCCATCTTTCCATTCAACCATCTATCCATGCATTTGCTGCTGTGGCCACAGGGTCTGGCACAGGGTCAGTAACTCTATATTTAATTTATATATATATAATCAGAAGTGTGACTTTCATGCTGGGTGCTCTGGGTACTGGGAACCTGGCTGGTCCAGGTCTCTCCCAGAACCTATTGTCTAAAAAGCCTCAGAAAAATAGTGAATGGGGCTTCACAGAAAGAGCAGGTGTCAAAAAAATGACTGTAGAAGGAGAATTCGAGACTACATGACTGAAATCTGGTCTTCCTGCTTCAGAGAGGAACTCCCTGAGGCAGGGTCCTCCCCTGGGGGAGCAGAGGCTGTTTAGGCCGAGGGGATCTGGGAGGGTAGAGGCCCTGAAGCAGAGGGGGAGAGTGAGGGTGGGTTCTGGTGTCCCCCTGTGGCCCCCACACTAGGGCAGGTCAGTACATTAGGGAGATATGAGAGGAAGTGCTGGTGGTCCCATTTTGCAGATGAGCAAACTGAGCCCAGAGATAACCCCACAAGAAGAGCCAGCGTGGAGCTGGAGTTTGCTGCCTTCTAGTCCAGGGTCTTCCTAGTGTGGAAGATGGTGCAGCCAGAGCTGAGTGGCAGGTGCGTATTAGTTCAGAGGGTTCCTCTATGGTGCCACAGTGAGGTCTGGTGACGTGAAAGATGCCAAGACCGGTGGGTTCATTTGCAGCTGGAGGAAAGGAGCCAGATTTGAACCCAGGGCAGGGTGTTGGACTGGCCCACCAGGATGCAAGTTGGACCTTGGATGAAGTGAGAATGAGGAGGCAGCCAGCTCAGCCCTCTGGCCTGTGTGAGTGCCCTCACTCCTGGCTGCACCTCGGACGACAGATGCTTGGCTCTTTCTTTCTGTCCCTGTTGTCTCTGGACTCTGGTTCTGTTCTAGTATGGGACCACGCTGGCCTTTTGTGCAAACTGCAAAGCCCCTTTCTTTGTGATCTGATTGTCTTTTCTGCTTTGGAATCCAAAACTCTCTTGACAGGAAAATCGGTGCCTGCCTGAGGTTGGAGAAGTTCCTTTTGATCTCCATGAGGAAGCCACTAGGGACTACGGCCAGGTGGGCTGGCGTGCATGCCTAGGCAGGCTCCCACTCCACGCCCACCTGGGAAAGTGTGTCCAGCTATCAGCCCGGAGCCCAAGCCAGACATAATGCAAACCTGGCCTCTGGGATGAGGGCCACTGCAGTTGCGGTGCCCTCGCTGGTCAGTTCCGCAGCCAGGGCAGGGCCTGCCGTGCCCTGGGCAAGGCTCCTGGGGCTCAGGTGGAGGGCCTGGGCAGGGCAGCTGGGGGCTTCCTGCAGGCCACGCTCCTAGGGACTGGCAGTTGTGAGAAGGGTTGTCTGAGCTGCCCTGGGAGGCATGGAGAGAGAGGGCCCCTGAGAGGGGAATGTGGGGAGAAAGGAGGGTGCAGGAAAGGTACAGGGGAGACAGACTAATGTGGAGAGAAGGGGGTGAGAAATGGAGAAAGGCAGAATGGAAGGGAGAGAGAAGAGGGAAGGGGGAGGAGGGAGGAGGGGGAGAGAGAGGAAGGAGGAGGGAAGGGAGAGGAGGAGGAGGGAGGGGGAGGGAGAGGGGGAGGGGGAATGAAGGCAAGTTTTTTTAATGGAGAGAGAAGCAGAGAAGAGAAAGTTAGTGGGGAGAAAAGACACCTGGACTGATACGGAGAAGATTTTCTGGAAGTCTGCTGGAGGCAGCTGGGATCCTCCCTCTGGCCAGTGGCTGGAAACCTGTTTGCCTCCCTTCCCAGCCATGTGACCTTGGGCAAGTCCAGGCCTGCCAGACCTGGGTCTCCCTGTCTGTCTGGAGCCTGCTGCAGGGTGGCACCTGGGAGTCCTCTCCAGGGAACACTGTGGGGTGGGAGCCAGGCGGCTGGTGAGGACCCTGCACCCATGGCTGGCCTGGGTGGATCTGGACGATCTCATGTCCTGGCGCCGCAAGGGCCTCACTAGTGCTCTGGGCAGGTGCTGGACTTCCCCTGTGCTGGTGGTCACCATGTCTAGCAGCTGGGGACTGGCCACCTCTGAGGACCACGGGATGGTGTGTGTGTCCACACCAGGCTGTGGGTCACCCCTGTCCAGGAGACTGTCCCAGGAGTCTGGCTGGCTGTCCCTCCTGGAGAGTTCCTCCAGGGCTTCAGGTCACCAGTGACTCTGGTTGATGCCTGTGGACCAGGGGACAGTGAGGCAGTGGGCAGAGGTGGGAGGGACAGAGCCCTGTGGCCACCCCGGCTTCTTCTGGGCCCTGACCTGGGTGTGGTCACAGCCCAGGCTGCCCCACAGCTGTCAGGACCCTGGGCTGAGAGGGAGGCCTTGGCCCCACCCCTGCTGTCCCTCTGCAGGGTCCTGCTGGGACTGCCTCTGGCTGTGAGCTCTGAAAGAGCAAGGTCACACCTGATGGCTAATCTTGTCACCAGCACCCAATACACAACTGGTGACAACATCCAGTGCCTTCCTGCCATCCACTCCTCTCTCCCCTGAGCACCCAGGGTGTCCATGTCCATGCAGCCCTGCAGATGGAGGATGCTGTCTCCTCCAGCTGTGGGCCTCAGTGGCTCCATCTGTAGGGGGTTCAGAGAGTGCATGTAGCTCTGCTACAGAGGACCCGTAACCCTGTCAGCATGGTGCTCCAGGAGGAGGACGCCACAAGGTCAGCGGGACTTCTTCCAGCCACTCAGGAGCGCTGGGCCCAGAGCCCTGAGCTCAGATGGTCCACTGAGTCAACAGCACATGGGGTGGCCTCAGGCTCCCCGCCACTGACCCAGGTAGCCCAGCTCCTGTCCTGTGTTGGGCTCCTTCTGACCCTCGCTCAGCGACAGGAGTAGGTCATGTCCTTGCTGGCCTCAGCAGTGGCCCTGCCTCTCCCCCATTCACTGTGGGCAGAAGTCACGGTGGGGAGGAGCCTGCCCAGCCACAGGGTGAGCTTCCTCTGTGGTCAGAGCCTGGCCCCAGGACATGGTCAGGGCAAGCTCTGGGATGAACCAGAGCCTGAGGGTCATGGAGGCGGAGGATGGCGGGGACAGGGGAGGGAAGATGGGGCCAAAGATCTGAGTCTGCCCCGCCCCAGGTCACCTCCTGTCTCCACCCAGGTCCTCAGGCTCAGGTGATCTCTTGGTCCCTCAATGTCCCCTGCACAGTGGGGACAGGCAGGCTTGGTGTTTGCACCCTGCTGGGAACTCCCACGTCCCTACCCTGGAGACAAGGACCTGGGATTTTGGACCAGTCCTATGTGTCCCCAGCGATCCACAGGCTTCCCGTGGAGGTTAAAGCTCAACCATTCTCTCGGTTCTAGGAAAAGGTGAATTATGTCCTACAGATAAGACCATATTCCCTGGCTGCTGGACCTTGTCCAAGGGGCAGCTGGCAACTTCCTGCAGATGGTTCACTTGCAGTCACTCATGAAGGAGGGTTACAGAAACCACCAATTGGGAAGAGGCAGGGAAGGGCATCTTTGGCAGTGGGAACAGAATATGCAGAGGTGCAGAGTCATGAAACAGGCTGGTGTTCACCCAGTGATAGTTCCCTGGGCTGGAGTGAGGGATCCTTAAGGGAGTCAGTAGGATTGTGGGTTTGGGGAAAGAAGCCTGGCTGTAGTGTGTTTCTGGTTGGTGGTGATTCATTTTAAACAGATTCACTTTTAGAAATTGTGTTTGTCCTAGGATCTGGTTGGATAAGTCACTGGCAGCCACCAGTGAGTTCTAAACTTGTCTGGAATTGGGTCTACTGGTTCAGAAGCTAGTGTTCATGGCAATAATCCATGTCTGAGATCCTGTTGGGCAGGGAATAGGAGTCCATGTTCAGAGATGTATAGAAATGGAATTTACAGCACAGCATCTGGTGACCCATGGGAAGGGTGATGGAGAGGGACACACTGAGTGCAAGGGCCAGACTTCTGGCTTAGGGACATTCAGGTAGGTGGCATTTCAATGGGAACATCAGGGACAAATGAACTGGGTTTAACTGGGTACAAGTCAGGGTTGAGGAATTGGCAAGTGTGTCAGTCATCAATGACTATGGTAATGCTATGTAACAAAACAGCCCAAAAAAGACATAGTGGATTTTGGTGATCATCTGTTTAGCTCATGTGTTCATGGGTTTGACTGCTCTGGACGGGGCTGGGCTGATCCAGGCTGGCTTCACCTGGCATGACTGGGACCATTCGACTGGGTTCCATATATCTCATCCTCCAACCAGCTAGCCCTTGTGTGTCCTTGCGACCATAGCATGTGCCCAAAGCCAGAGCAAGCCAATCAGAAAATCCCTTTTAAATCCTGTTTGTGTCACGTTTGCTAGCATCGCAATGGTCAAAGCCAGGTTCAGGGTCAGGGACACCATGGGCACCTGGTCAAGGCTGTGGATGTGGGAAGAAGGGCCCGTGAGAGTTTCAGGAGCCACAAGCAACACTGCCTTGGATGGGAGGTCACAGACCACCAGGGCAGGGCTCTGGCTAATGGGACCTGGACACTTGGGAGACCCTGTCCCTCCCTTACTCCCAACCATCCTCTGCCATGGGAGAGAAAGTCTAGGCTCCTGGGGCTGGTGGGTCCCAGCCTAGCATGCACATAAGTAGGTGCTCAGACAAATATGGTTTTGGGAACACAGCTGGGTGTTAGCCCCTTGTGGGCCAGCACACAGACCTGGCCCCAGGGTGGCCATGGGTGGCTGTGGACCCTGGCATGGCCCCTCTGCTTCCACCAAAACAAAATGGTGTCATGCTTTCATTCCAGAACAGCGTTCTGGAGCCTTCTGGTAGCGCTTTCCCTCCTCCCCACAGCACAGGAGGAGGAAGGGATGGTCATGGTTCTGCACAGAACTTGAGGGTGCCACAAACCCAGGGTCCATGGCTGGCTGGTGAGAGGCATGGCTGGGAGCCCAGGTCAAGTCCAGCTGGGACGGCTCTTCCCAAGCAGCTGGCCATGCCCTGGGTGGCTGTTCTTTGTTGTGCAGCTTGAATCTGAGGTTGGGGCAGCCAGAACGTGCACAGGGACAGTGGACATCTCTTCAGCCAGGATGATTCCCTCAGAGGGTTTTTTTTTTTTTTTTTTTAAGACAAGAAACAGCAGGAAAAGGTCTCTCTTCTGCTTCTGGGATTTCTTTTACAGCTTCTTTTGTTCTCTATTTAATTTTTTGTTTTCAGCCCTGTCCAGGGAAGTTGGGGGAACCACCGAGGGATACTGATTTATTACTTATGGCAAATAGTACATTACTTTAATTGCTTCTTCTGTCCTCCTCCTCAGTGTCCTGAAGGACAACCCAAATAAAGCATCAGAGGTGTGAGGGTCCAGCCACGTCCCTCGTGCTCATCTCTACCTTTGCAGCTGATGGGGGTGGCCCTGAAGGTGGCCCCTTGGAGAAGAGGAAGGAGCTGGTGTGATGTCTCCTTGGGAAAGGGGTGTGGCCCCCAGGGACACTGAGGGTGTCACCAGGCTGCTCGATGGCCTGTGGCGGGGCTGGGGGATGTGGGGCCATGCATGTGGCTCTGAGCTGGATTCCCAGTTCTGCCAGGTACTCCCTGTTGGCATCAAATCTGCTATTTTGCTGCCACCATTATTCTCCCACACACCACTTTGCAACCCAGATTAGCCCATGAAACTCCTCGCAAGTCATTGTCCCTTGTTACTACCCTGTGACATTGCCTGACTTAAGAATAGCTCCCTTGCCATACTCTCTCTCTCTCTCTCTCTCACACATACACACACCCTGGGCAGACACTCTGCCTATCCACTTAATAAAAATCTCTTGCCTGAGTTCCTGCGTCTGGAGTGGTTTTTGGGGACTCTCATGTACTCTGTGACCTGGACTCTGGTGTCCCCCTCTGAGACTCTGTTTCTTCATACACATGCACCTCCTGAATCAGGGAGTCATCAAGATAATGCTCAGTGCACATTAATGTAGAGAACTGGCTCTCAGTTAATAGATTTTTAAAAATTCCTGTGCACCCATTTCTCCATCCACCCACCCACCCACCCACCCATCATCCATCCACCCATGTGCAAGGGTCCTGTGGTGAGCAGCAACTGCTGCCAGAGCCCCGACAGAAAGTTCCACAGTGGGCGGAGGGTGGAGGTGGGGGCAGAGCGGCTGCGGGGTGGGGGAGGACAGGTAGGGTTGGTCTTGGGATTTCAGGAGAATGCTGGCCTGTATTCTAGGATTCTAGAAACCATGGAAGTATGAGACCCAGGTATTTGAGAACTCCCCAACTCCTCCAGACCTGGGATGGACAGTGGCCTCAGGATGGGGGACACACCCAGTGGCTCCTTCCAGGTCAACCTGCCTCCCAGGGTGCCCCAGGGAATGGCTGCAGCCAGCATAGCCTGCTGGGACACAGGGACCCTGGGGAGCCCAGAGCCCCCCTGGCCCCCAAGCCATTAGGCTCATTTACATGATCCCAGCTAATTCTCCCAGGGTATGCAAATGGATGCAAACCACAAACCAGGAGAGTCAAAAATAGCAGATACATTAGCATCCCCCACAGGAATATTGTTTTATGCAAATGCCTTCCTGAGCCTGCTGAGTAGGTGGGAATGGAGGTGGCCTTTAGGGCTCCAGGGAGGCCAGCCTCCCAGCCTCTGCTCCATGGGTCCCTGGGTCCTTGGCCAGGCCCCTGCAGGGAAGAGGACTCGGTGGGGAGCCTGGGGTGAATGGAGGATCCTGGCTGCCAGGGAGGGCCCCCAGTGGGGTAGGACAATGCTCCCAAGAGGTCCCTGCCCAGCCCTGGTCTCCACCCTCTGACCCTCCCTCCCCCTCCTGGCCCTGAGAGGCTGGCCCTCCTGGTCTTTGGCGCTGCCTCTTCCTGCTGAGTTCCTCTGCAGCTCTCAGCCTTCCTCTGTGGCTGCTGGGGTCCTTTGTCCTTCTCTTTGCCATCTCCTGCCCCTTCCTGTCGGTCTTTCAGAATCTGCTTTCCTTCTGTTCCTGGGCCTCTTGATTTCTGCTGCCTGGCCTTCCTGCTGTGTCCCTGTACCTCTTTGTAGTCATCCTACCTCCCTGGAGACTGTCCCATGTCACATATTCTCCCTCTGTCCCATGAGCACAGGGACTTTTGGGCTCAGGGGGACCCATGGACCCCCTCTCCCTGCACACTCCTGGGGGCACCTGGCCTCCTGAGTGTGGCCCCAGAAGAGCCTGTCTGGATGGCAGTGGGTGCTGAGGAGACACCAACCTTCCCTGCACCGCATTCCCAGGCTGGCCCTGCCAGCTCTGATGGTCTAGCCTGGGCTGTGGAGCTGGGATGGCATAGGCGGGGCCCATGGCCAGCCTCGGTTTCCACCTCTGGGAATGGGTCTCTCCCAGTGTCTGAGACTCGCCTGGCCATGGGCCCAGCCTGTGCTGCCCAGATGGTGCACTGGTGTTGCTTGGGGACTGTGGCTGGTGAGCGTCATCTTCTCCCAGGTTGATTCTTGTCACCTCTCCCCTGTTTCCACATAGGCTTTGGTTCTGGGTTTTCTCACCTGGAAAAGGGGCAGAACATTGCTCATGCTGCCGGGTGACCTGTGTTTTGGTTGGGTCTGGAAGGTCCCCAGGAGCAAATGGGTTGGGGCATGGTCCCCAGGGCAGTGATGGTCAGGGATGGGGCTTTGAGGAGGGACAGGATCTCCAGGGCTCAGACCTCGTTCTGGTTGAATCCAGTGCATTCTTTTGTGATTTGAAGGGACGTTGTGGGTGGATCTGATGGAGGAAGGGGTCGCTGGGTGCGCCCTGGGAGGGGTCCATCCCCCAGCCTGCGGCGGGCAGCAGGGCAGCACGTTTCCTTGGCCACACCTCCACCATGATCTTCCTGAGGCTATGGAGCCAGCCTCAAACCCTGAGCCCAGATGAATCTTTCCTCCCTGATTTTGATCATGACAGCTCTTTTGGTCTCTGTGGTGAAGAGCTGACTAACACACAGACTCATTATGTAGTAGGTGCTCAATAAACCACTTTCCTTCCTCTTCAGATGGCTGCCCCTCCCTGAGCCTGTTTCCTCCTCTGGAATAAGATCAGCACAGAACATCCCCTGAGGTCTCTTGGTCAAGCAGGACTGGACTGGGGTTCCTAGGGTGGCCACCAGTCAGTGGTGACTCCACAGTGCCATCAAGTGGCCACCCCAGATCAACACAGGGCAATCTTGGTGTCTGGAGTAAGGAACAGGGCTGTGTCTGACCTCTCCAACCCCAAGGCAGCAAGGGCCACAGAGGAAGAAATCTACTCAGGTACACAAGGCCATGACCAGAGAATAAAGAGCAAAGCCTCCATGCTAGATGGCCCAAGTGCTGGGTGACCTTGGGGCAGTGTATTTCTCTCTCTGAGCCTCGCGTTTCTCACCACATCAGACCACCCTGGATGCTTCTGCACAGTCCCTGTGGCCGTTCCAGGACTGTATCTGCTGGGTAGTTCACAGTTTTACAGAGTGCCTACTCTGTGCTATCTACACCAGATAAACAATAATGAACACTCAATAATAGTAACTGCCGACGGTGAAACTTTCTTGGGGTCAGGCCTGTGCTCCTCACGTGATTAGGATCAGCTCATCTAACAAACGTGAGTCTGAACTTCCCAAACACTTTACAGCCATTCCCTCAGTTATGCCTCCCAGCATAGTGAAACCTGGAGAACCGAGCCTTCTGATCCTTAAATTCATCTGCCAGTTATTTGAGCACTTATGTGCTGGGCCCCATGCCAGCACTGGGGTCCTGGTAAAAGGCACCAGTACCAGCTTGGACCCTGCTGGCTGTTGGTTGAGTGGCAGGGGGATCTGCAGCAAACAAAGAGGACACCAAGGACGTGGGATGGAGAGATTCTATAAGAAATCTGGGGAGGCGCAGAGGAGCAGGCAGGGGAGGGGAGGAAGGCAGCGTGGTCGAAAGGGCAGTGCAGAAGGCGGCATCTCCAAGGAGACCACAGGGAGCATCAGAAGTCACAAAACGCAAAGGCCAAGGGAGCAGCTCGTGCAAAGGCCCTGTGGCCAGAACCAGCTTGACATCACTGAGGGTCTGAAAGACGGCCCTCAGTGGTCTTCAAACCTGGAACTCCCTCTGAACCTCCAGATTCCAGTAGGTGCTGAGGATGCTGGGACTCTGAGAAAATCACCAGGGAGATTCACAGAAGAGCCATGCCTGGCCCCTCTCCAGGGCGACCTAACAGGCTCTGGGAACATAGGCCTGGCTCGGTTCTGTGCTGTCATCTCCTGGGTGATAACAGTGGGCAGATTGGGGTCTCTCAGTCTCCAGATCTGGGTTTGCTAAACTTTCTTGACCCACTGACTGAGTGCCATGTGGTTGGGCCATTTTTATTTATGTGTTTATTTTGGGATAATTTTTATCAGTGTTTTTCTCCCTATGGGCCCAGCCCTGGCCTAGTGTCCATCGGCTGCATAACAGTCCTGGCTTATCCTAAGACTGCGAGTGACAGTGTGGCTGGCAAGTTAGTCTTGGGGGTCTCCTGGGTCAGTGTCTGACAGTGTAACCCCCAGATAGCCTTAAAGACCCCCGTAGCCCAACTAGAGAACCGCCTTAGGCAGGCGCCTCTGAACTGAGCCCAGGGGAGTCTCTGTCAGCCCCAGAGGACCGCCGGCTAGAGAGAGGGGGAGGCTGGGAGGGAGCACTCTGGGATGGACTGGCAATGTGGAGGTGGCCTGGGGGGAGGTTCTGAGGCACCACTGCAGGGTGAGTCTAGCTGCATTCAGATCTCACATGGGGTCACCCCCAAGAGGTAGGAAGGATCCGAGTCCACCCCTGGCTGGTGACTGAGAAGCCCACTGAGGCACCAACTATTGACCTCTGCCTTCCCTCTGGAAAGTGCTCACCATGACTGTATGAGTAGTGAACGCTGCTGGGACAAAGGCTCTCAGGCTGGTGGCTTGAGCCATGGGTATTTATTTCCACCCAGCTCTGGAGGCTGCCAGCCCAGGGTCAAGATGCTGGCAGGTTGGGCATCTTGGGAGGCCTCTCTCCTAGGCTGGTAGAAGGAAGGGCATCTTCCCCCTACCATGTCTTCCTTTTTACATCTGCTCTTCTTATAAGAACACCTGCCATGTTGGATCAGGGCCTTCCTCAATGACCTCATTTTACCTTAGTCACCTCTTTGGAGAATCCAAATGCGGTCACATTCTGAGGTACTGGGGATTAGGACTTCAACATGGGACTTTGGTGGTGGGGTGGGGATGTGATTCAGTCCATATGGATGGAGCATCCACCTCGGAGGAAGGTGGAGGCCCTGGAGAATGGCCCATCCATGTAGTCATCTCTCACGATGTAACAGACACCCCAAGATCAGCAGCCTAAGGAAGTGATGCATGTTTAATTCAATTATTTTCAATCTTTTCAGTGATGTTTAATGATCTGATGTGTTAATGTATTCATTTTCAATGGGTCTGTGAGTCACCTCAGAGATCTCTGTCTCAGAAGGCACCATCATGGTGGCTCCATGGCAGGGAGTGGGAGTTTCGGAGGACTTGTTCACTTGCACATCTGGGAGTCGATGCTGGTGGGGCCATTGGGAGAGACACTTGCCTGTGGCCTCCACATGTGGTCTGGGCTTCCTCACAACATGGCAACTGAGCCCCCAGGGTGACTGCCTCAGGGAGAACCCCAAGGGGAAACCAGCTCTCCGTATGACCTTGTCACACAGCATCCCTTTGGCTATACTCTGATCACGAGGTCACCAAGACCTGTCCCTTCCAGGGAAAGGGAGATCTGTCTGTGTTTCTCATTGGGCAAATTTCTGGAAATGTATCTCTCATCCTTTTTGCAAAATATGCCTTGCCAGAATACAGATGGGGTGGGGCCATCTCCGGGAAGGAAGTTCTACCCAGGCCCACAGCACGGATGCCTTCCTTCACCCCAGAGAGTGCCCGGGGATGTGTTTGCTCCCCATATGGGGCAGTGAGGCGGCCTCCTTCTCCCAGAGCCCATGGGAAGCTCAGCAGCTGGACCTCAGTCTGCCTGGGGGATGGATTTGTCACCTGAGAAGAAAATAACTGATTTTATGCTCTTCGCTAACTCCTTATTTGCATTTGGCCAGTGGGGAGTCCTCAGGGGTCAGGGGTCCTCCAGGTCCCCTTCCTCTTCCTTTGCTCCTATTTCTCCTTGACTCTCTATATTTTTTCTCTGGTCATCTTTCCCACTCTCTGTGCCCCTTCCTCTACCTCTCTGATATTTGGGTCCTGCTGAGACCCTTCCCTGGAGCAGCTCCTTTCTTGGATCCAGACTTCGTGACCACTCCGCACCTGGCTTCAGTCGACCATGCTGCATCCAGGCAAGGAGCTGGGAGTGAATGAATGGCTGCGTTGTTGCTTTATTTTACTTAACAACTTTTTAAAAATTGAGGTGAAATTCACATAGCCCAGAATTAATCATTTAAAATGGACTTTTACCACATTCACAGAGGCATGCAAACACTTCTTCTACCC